>NC_142040.1:55185052-55395052 GCF_982192425.1 Myodes glareolus
GCTACAGTTAAATCCTAAGAATTTAAGACGCCGGGTTCTGGCCAATTATCTGGGATAAGCCTAACCGGTTCCGCTTGTACCAACAGTAACTTCTAGAACTAACCTCTGGGGTTCCACTTGTACCAACAGTAACTTCTAGAACTAACCTCTGGGGATGAGTCTGGCCAAGGAAAGTGGCTTCTGTTTGGAGGGCAAAGGGTGCTGGGAGAAACAGAGTTAGGAAGTAGTTAAAGGGACTCAGGCTCAGAATGCTTGCTTTCAAATTGAGAAAAAGGACTTGCTCTCCTTACAGCAAAATCGCTCTCTTTCTATTTTTAATAAACCCTACTTTACAGACTAGCTGGACCCCATTTTTCCAGCTTAAGTAAAAAATTAAAGGATTTATGATAATCCTCTGTGGATGGTTGTGGGCGGTTCGTTTTCCACCTGAGCCTTCTCTTCTGTTGCACTGCTAATATTTCTCAGCTTCTTGCTACACTTTCATCCGGCAACTACTCAAGCGAGGAGAAAAAAAAAAAACAAAACAGTCTTACCAGATAAGCAACAATTCATACTGTATTGGGGAATAGTTTACACCTTCCTGTCTATTTCTTAGCAGTAACTTCTTTGGACTTTTAAGCTTAGACTGTCAAAGCACCCAAAGGAATCCTACCTTGCCCACGTACTGATAATCGGATCCTGTGTATTCCTCCAGGAGGAAGAACTGATTCCACATCCAGCTTCTTTTCGAACGGCTCAGCTCATTCCTGCTGTTCGCAGAGAGCTCCAGGGCCCTCCTCTTTGCTGGGAAGTCACTAGTCCTTTTAGATAATGGGCTTGAGGAAGTTGGATAGGGCTGGCCAACCCAAAAGAGCAGCAAGAAGTACGGATAAGTTCTCATGATGATCGATGGCAAGGCAGGCACGCGAGACTTTGGGTAGCGAGTTCCCCTTTCCTTAATGCGCCTCTTTTCACTGCACTGGATCCAGGCTCATTCCTCCCCTCTTCCTTAATGTACTTTGCTTGGCGCACAGAAAGTATCTGGAAAGAATAATAACATATCAAGCAGTTTTAGAGATGCTTAAAATTCAGTGTTAGAGCAAATAGGCAGGAAAAAAAAAAGAGCACAGGAATTTGAATAGCAAAATAACAACAAAAAAAGTTAGCTATCAATTCTGAAAGAAGGAAAGCAGTCTTTCTGGGCACGCAGAATGGGATATGCAGAAAGGGAGGCGCAGACCCAGCAGGAAATGCTCTCTCTGTTTTTCCTTTTATATCTCTTACAGATCCGACTTTAAGTAATAGCTTCGCTAGAGTTCAACGCACCACGATGGATCATTTCACTACTCGTTTGCTTCGGAATATGTGGGCCGGGATCTCCTTAGAAGCAACGCGCTTGCGTTTCTGATTCTATTTGCATATTTATCTCCACGAGCAAGTCCAAGGCAAAGAATACCATAGACAATTTAAATTCAATTGGAAGTGGATCATTTGGAAAACTCCCTGGAGTGCACCGGGCACCTGCAATGTGCCAGGCAGGAGGCGAGGCAGAATGTACTCCTCAGACACTTGGCTGTGGAGATGTGCTCTGATGGATCAGCCGGGTCAAATAAGGCTGGAAGACACGAAACGCCTTCTCTTCAAAAATGCAGATTTGCTGAGGGAAGTTTCTGGAGTGATATATTTTTTTACATTGGTGTTAGCAAGCTTATATTTAATCCAAAAACTTTGCAAAGTAGACCCCACCCCCAAACTATGACACCTATTTACTCTATGAAAAAAATATATAGAATTTATATTTAAGAACCCTGAAATGTACTTTATGAAATGTACAAATTGTCATGTGCTGTTTGAGCTCATTGAGAAACTTGCTTTAGAAATTTAGTTGTCTCAGACTGTCACTGAAGAGCCCTTGTCTGGGCACAGGCTGCCCCCTTAACTCTGTGACAGGGAAGAAAGAGACCAGAAAAACAGCCCAAGAGTTGGTGCGGGAGAATTGTCTGTATTATATCAATCGTCAATTGTGTTTTAAGTAAACGCTGATTGGCCAGACAGGAAGTATAGACGGGTAAACCAGACAGGAAGTAGAACAGGAGAATGCTGGAAAGGAGGAAGCCTAGTCCTCACCAGTCCAGCCCAGACCACCAAAGAAGCAACATGTGATCTGCCCTGCTATGAAAGGTACCGAGCCATGTGGCTAACATAGATAAGAATAATGGGTTAATATAAGCTACAAGAGCTAATAAGAAGACTGAGCTAATGGGCCAATCAGTTTTATAACTTATGGAGTTCTCTGTGTGATTTTCTCTGGGACTTGTTGGCTGTGGGAACTGGGCAGGACAGAAACCCCAACAAGCTGGCCCTCATGTTACAGCTCACAAATACCAGTCTATTATCCCATCACTCCAAGAGAGCAGCTATAAGGTGAGCCATTTCCACCTGAGGTGACTATCGTCTGCTCCATGCCTGGAAATCGCTAATAGTGGAAACCGGAAGTTGGACGTTGAGCTGTGAGATGCTCATCCATGGGGAGAAAGCTCAGTTGGGAACTCCAGCCGGCTACCTCAACATCTCCAGTCAATTTTTGCCGGATGTTATAAACCCTGATTTGATGGCCTTGCATTTGCTCTCAGGATACTCTAGTCCTCTCTGCTGGATGCTGCCAGTTTCTGATTTGATGACACTTTGACCTCTATCTGCTGTTTCTACTTGCTGTTTACTCTTTTATGTCTGTTTGCGATATACTTAGTGAACTCACTCATGTGTAAACAAAAGGATGGTTATGGTAGATCATCTTCCAGATCACACAGAATAATCTTGTAAGAGACAAGAAAGTAATATTCCAATTTCCTTAGGAAATCCTTGAATTGTGTCTTTAAATTTCCCTTGTGTTATCAACAATCAAATTCCTCAAATAGTTTCTGATTATCCCAAACACACTAAGCATATCCCAGTATCACAGCAAGGACCACTGACTGTGAGATTTTTGGAAAAGTCAGCTATTAAAACAATGTGGGTAATTATTTTCCATGGCAAATATTAATTTTCAGGAACACAACCTATTATTTAAAAAATCCTGGAGCCAGACTCTTGGCAAAGATGTCCAGTTTGAGTCAATGGCTTATGTTATTAAAGTCACACATGCCACATCTCCTTCCCACACTCTCCTCCTGCCTTGACCTCTAAAGGGTGCTGGCATTACAGTCCTGCCCCGCCATGTCTGGCCTACCTTCCCTGAAAAAAAAAAAAAAAGAATTTAATGAATTCAACAGATGACACATTTATCATACTACTTGGATATTTTCTTGAATAATGTACCAATAGGTACAAGAACATCACAATGGTCGTTGGGTGAGAACATCATCTTTGAACCACACAGATAAACACTGCAGGTTATTGGTACAGTGTTTTTGTTTCCCCTTGATCCCTAGCATCCCATCACAGGAATGAATATAGCTGACAAGGATTTTTAACTTTGTGGTGTTGCTTTTCACCCTAGTCGTGAGTAATTATAGACATTTGCCATGGTCCTGAAAGCGTTCTATTGGGAGGGAGGTGAAATATTCCATCATCTTCAGCACTTCCAAAATTTTATTCCATTATTATGCATCTTCCTGACAGCAGGCTGGGGAAGTTGAAAGTTCCACAGGTGACAGAGTTTGCGCTGTGACTATTAGTCAACCTGGAGAAATGCCAGGCCACAGTACCCTCGCTGGGCCTCAGCCTCAGCATAGGGGCAGGATGACCAGCTCGCTGTTAGGTGGGAATGACTCCTCCTTCCCTTGTTGGTGGGAGGGAAGAGACTGAGAGAGCATGTGGAGAAAAGCTCCCCAGAGACACTTACTCATTTTTAGAAAGAGAGATTACACTAAGGTTGATTCAGTGAAAATTACATTTTTCTTAATTTCCCACATTCGCCATTCTTTGCAGAGACGAATCCTGCAGTGAGGAATTACATGTCTGCTGCTCTGCTCTGCGTGTGCCCCGTGGCGCTGGCAGGGGAGGGGGCTGCAGAGAATGGAGGTGTCAGCTCCAGAAAAGCCAGCTCCTAAAGGCCATTTTAAAGAAAAATCGATCCCTGTGGGCGTTGTATGCAAACTCTGCAAGCTGTTGCCACTTGAATATTAAATATTAGTTCTTTTTTTAATACCACAGATACCAAAATGTCAAGTATTTCATTTTTTTCCTTAGTTAGGAATGAGCTTTTAAAGTGATGCAAATTTAAGCAGTTTCCATGTTCACTGTAATGTTGGTATCGCTTTAATCCAGTTCCTGGATCCATCTGACAGGCGGAGACCTAATGAAAAACTCACTATGCAAACCAGAATGACAACGATCTGCTCCTACTTGATGTTAGTGTTTTAGAAGCGTATATTTCCATGTAAATTAATCTCTACGAATTTGGAAAAGTTAGGCGTCATTTCATTTGACCTCAGTTTTTCTTTTTCTTTTGTTCTTGGGGTTATTTTAGTATCTGCTCCACAGAGGAGCAGTTTGAGGAGCAAACAAGTCATTGTGTGCAGAGAACCTGAAATGGTGCCTGACACTTACACATGCATTGCTAAATACTATTATTATTTTTGTTAATGCCGTTTGTATTGCAACCACAGATCCAAATATAACACACTGGACAGAGTCTGAAGATGGTCAGGTCCCTCTTAGAACTAAATGTTTTCCCGTTGTCCAGAAAACACCTCCAAGCAAGTCAGAATTCTTTCAAAATTCAAGAGTAGAAACACTTGAGAATCTCGTTAGACCCATTTGTTAATTGTTCACCTTTGGGTGGCGTTCAAGTCATCTCTGACAGTTATGGTACAGGAAGAGGAAGCAAATGTATCCTATCCGGATGGCCACTGCTCACGCAAAGGAAGGGAACATGGAAAAGCAGAGTGCACTAGGGGAGCCACACATTCATAGAACATGTGGTTTTTCTTCCTGTCCATCTTACAATTTAAGATTAAAATGGAATCTTTACTTTATTCCAGTATAAAAAAATACCAGAGCCACCTTCAACTTGGTTTTGGCTTTGTACAAACGCTCCTGGTAATCAGCATGCTGACACGATTCTCAGGTAGTGTTAGATAAGAATTTGATATAACGAGAACGAATGCTATTTACATTTTAGATTTTATCTAATCCAAAATTATCAAGTGGGGGAAAAAACTGAACGCACTTCAAACCCATGTCTTTAACGTACAACAGCAATAACAATAGCAACTACCTCCCCAGGGTTCAAGGTGTTGAAGGTCAGGGATTCAGGCACAGAAGTGCTGAAAATCATTAGAACTTTGAGGCGCGTGGGAGGCTGGGCATTCCTGAGCAGTGGAGATAGGAGAGAAGCATGTGACCCACACTAATGGATGTAAGGCTCACTCTGTACTTTACCGAAGTCAGCCAGAAGGACAAAGGACTGAGGACATGCACCCATACTGGATTTTAAGATTGCAAGCATGGTGTTCAATCAGGAAAGAGCCAGAAGAGAGATGGTGGGAGGGGCCGGCTCAATAAAGTAGAGGCTGGGCCAATGTAATACCCTTGTTCTTCCTTTTGTGCCTGCTGGCAGCAAGAGCAAATGAGCTAGGTGCACAAACAGTGCCATAAAAACTCAAATTGAACTGTCTAATTACAGTTGAACGGTAGCTTACGAAGACCCTGACTCTACTTTGGATTTTCTTTTGGGAGCAAACTTGCTTTTTCTTACAGGCGATTGTTGTAATCTCTGAACGTTGGTTTGTAAATGTGCATAAATCCAGAGAAACAGTTTGAATCGCCTAGAAGCTTTATTAGAGTGACATGCAGAAGGTAATTACGATGTTTATGTATAGTAGGGCAAGACCCCCCTGTAACGTTAGTAATTGCATATATGGAGACTGTATTTGCCCAGAAGACAATATGAACTTCAGTTGTCATAAGAATACTTAGTCAAGGCGGCTGAAGTGATGGCCCAGTGGTTAAGAGCACTGGCTGCTCTTCCAGAGGACCCAGGTTCAATTCCAACCACCCACATGGCAGCTCGTAACTGTCTGTGGCTCCAGTTCCAGGAGATCTGACATTCTCACACAGACATACATGCCGGCAAAGCACCAATGCATGCAAAATAAAAATAAGTAAATCATTAAAAAAATGAATACTTAGTCAAGCCCAGGTATACCATTTAGAAAGTTGGATTCACTAATTCAGGTTCTACCAATTTCCAAAATGTAATGATTATTCCAAAACCTGAGTCGATGTTCTCCATCAATTAGCAAAGATTTCAGACTTTAATAATATAAAAACATTTCATTGGATATGTGTAGAGTGAGAAGGAGAATTACAAGGTCTTCAAGTTCCCTAGGGCACTTCGGAATCACCTTTCATTCACAAATCATTAATATGCTAATTAGAAAATGTCTCCATTGATTGAATTGCTTCTCTGGTGACTTATGTTTGCTAACAGTTTGAACAACTTGACAGCATTATCTGGTTTTGATGCTGATTCCACTACACTATTTGCAGACAGATAATATTAGATATATTGAAAGCGATATAATTACACTAATGCTTTAAAGTTCAGACTTGGCATACATTTATTTACCCTACTGTTCTTGATTAATGCTAATCAGGACAATGTTTCTACATTCTAGCTAGTTTACAAATGCAACCAAACACATCCATTGTTTTGTTTGTGGGGTCTTCAGTTTGGTACCAAAAGCACAGCAAGCATTCCAGAAAGCAATGTTGTATCCCATTTTAGCCCCTGACCACAGTGAAAGGATTTTTAAAAAATTGATTATGAAATTATTTTGTCAGATAAATGACGTTGAATATATGTATCTGTATAACAGCCTAATATTTTGCTTGAGGCTACCCACAGAAAACATTGCTATAAAAATCATCTATACTAAGCCACTAAGTCATAAGCTTAGCTTTTTAGCCTATGTACCATCAGCCCCTTATTAATTTTTAGTACCTTTCCTTTTCCACTTTATAATTAATGAAGTAGAAAACAGCTGGTTGTTTATAACTACTTAGCTTTATTCCTGACCCCACTGCACTCCAACTAAGGGTATGACATTCCTTTTAAAAGATATCGTTGAACAACTTCATACGTTAATATAACAAATTTTAGTTGCCTTCCCTCCTCATTCCCCCGTTTATCCCATTACCTCTCCTGTTAAAACCCATCTTCTCCCATCGTCTCCTTCCTACTTTAATGCCTTTTCTGTATGATCCACTAAGCTGAGTCAAGAGTTTCTTGTCTGAGTGTGAGTGGACGGTTATTTATTGGAGCCAGGGCAACTATTGGTGGACATACCACTGTATCAGTGTTATGGTGCCCCCAACTGTCAATAGTCCTTTATGGAATGGAGCGAGGAGGGGAGTGACCTCATAGGCCCTTTTCTGTCCATCATGAAGTGGAGACAGGCCCAGGCTTGCACAGGCCCTGCACAGATAACCACAGCTGTAGTGAGTGCATGAGCACAGCTGCTGTGTCACATCTGGATGATGTCATTTTGCTGTGCACCTCCTCATAGGCTAGCTCTTACATTCCTTCTGTTCTCTCTGAAGATGTTCCCTCTCTCCGCTTTGGTGCACTGGGGCCAGGATGTGGTTTAGCACATTGAAATCTAGCTAGTTAAAGACATAGAACATATACCAGGATGAATTAAACTGTGTTGCTAAACAGACACATTAAGAAAAGAGCTTAATAGCCAATTAAATTTGCTTAAGATTTTATTTTTAATCACTCAACAAACTTGGTCGTATAGGTTGCCATCTATCTGTTGTGACTGAAAATGCGTGGACTGGGCATGGAGGATCTTCTAGAAGCGGGGACACGAGGACGGCACCATCACAAACTCTCTGGTAGGGATTTCACTTGAAGTCTTCATTTCCAAACCCCCATTTCATTTCTCTGTAAATGTCAAAGTCACTGTGGAGTAAAATTGGTTCCGTTTCATGTGTGTAATGAACTCCACTGAAATGTGTCAAGCCGCTCTGGCATCTCCCACCATGTAGCACTTCTCTTGTGCCAATGAATCATCATGGCAGCAGTCATCAAATGATGGCTGGGTTCTTTTTTTTGTAAATGTTTATATTTGTGAATAACATGCCAAGCTGTTTGCAAACGAATGCATTTCCAGATGAAGCCATTTCAACAGTATTGCTCTCATTCTAAAATCATATTCCACACATTAGATTAATGAAGATAAAATCAAATGCGGTACAGTACATAAAACAAGGTTTTAGATGCAGTTGAGGCCTCAAGGAGTATTTGGTTTGAAATGTAGGGCAAAACAAATACTTGTGAATCAAAGACCACTTCCCGCTCTACATGTAGAAAAATGCTTAATTATGCCAATGTCAGAGAATTGGTCACCGTGTGGATAAGACTAGACTCTGCATGCCACAGATCTGGGTGAAAAGTCTCAGTTCTGCCCAATAATAGCTGGATGAATAGAGGATCTCATTTTTTCTTATTTATAGTAGCTACCTCAGATGCCTTGAAGATGAAGTAAACACCTCAACGTGTGTGGTTCGGCTGTCACACTCAATAGGTTGTTACACCTAGACTTCAGAGCCAGAGAATGACTTTGCAAGGGCTACATGTAGGCCATCTTGGACCGTATATTGCCTCTCAAGTATTTTTATTTTGTCTTTCTAAAATCAGGCATCAATGTTATTAGCTAATTACAAACACAGACTATAAGGTCAACCCACAGGACAAGATATGCCCCCTGATGCAATAGGGCATGACTATTAGGGGCATCATCAACTGCTCTCAGATTGGATTTGAGGTTCGTTCAATAGGAGAGAATATGTACCTGGTATTGTAAATCCAGTTAAAAACCCATGGTTAGAGAGGCCATAGGCCCTTGGGGAGAACTCATCACTGTTGTTTAGCAACATTGACATGGTACCAAGCTGCAATCAAAATATTATTTATACCCATAAGCAAATGCAGCTCTCATCCTAGATCAGAGAAGCGCCTCTTTACAGTGAATGGTGGCGAATACAATGTTCATGACTGTTCAAGGTGCTTAGAATAAATGATAGACAAGGGCTCATCCCTAAGCGGGACGCTTATCTCACCCCTCCTATGGGTCAGGTGACTCCCTGGAGAAGGGTGCAGAGCAGATGGATGCGCCTGAAGGCAGCAGGAGGGAGAACCACTTTCTTCAGGGCATTACAAAGCTCTTGTAAGAAGCGATCTCACAACAGCTGAAGTTGCTTGCTCTGGGCCTGCACAGATTGGGTCTGTCAACAGCTAAGCATGGATTAGGGCGGGGCTCACGAGGCCCTTATGGACTATTGGCAAGTGATGGATTCCGGGATAGTCAGTGCCTTCAATTGTAGGCTTAAAGGTGAGCCTACCCAACTCCATTGGATGGTTCCAAACCTGTGGCTACACATATGGTCTTGATTAAAATCAGTGGGGGCATGAAACAACCCGAAAGGCATGAGAAGGGGACCTGTAGAAAGGCGGGGAATGATAGGGTGAGGTGCATGGAGGATGAGAGTAAACAGAACGCACTACATACGCGTATGGAATGATTCAAAGGATAGATTTAATCAATTTAAAAAGTAAATAAAGATTTTGAATCACGTTAATCTTCAAAATGAACTCAACCTGAATCTCAGTGGTGCTTTCTTTTTTTGTGGAGTGTGAAGATCTGCCCTCCACAGCAGCCTCCCCAGCTTGCCACGGTCCACGCTGCTCTTTGTGGTATCCCCCGACGAGGGCTGATGTTCGGCCCCGGATGAGGGCTGATGTTCGACTGCCATTTGTCACCTTGTTTCCATGTCACTTGCAACTTTCCCTTATGTGTCTCGCCTGGCTCCTTGGGGCCTGGGCCCATGTGAGCCCTGTCTTGCTCTAAAAAGATTTACTGATGCAAAGAAAGGGAAAGAGAAAGTATCTTATACTTTTAATTAGTAGATCACGGTCTGAATTTTAAACATTTCTGTAGCAGACCAGATGTTCAGGCTACAGAAATGTATGAAAGGCTTGGTTTCATATTAGCCTCTGTTTATATGTTAGGTTTCTCAGGCGGTGACATTAATTTTTTTTTTCTTTTTGACATGTAGCCACTTAAGGCAATACAACTTAAATGAGACTGGGAGATGTCAAAACTCACTAATCAATGAGCATAAATGACTTCCAGATTTCAGTGAGTTTGTTCTTCCTTTGGTCCCTAAAGAAAGGGCAGCCTGGGAGGATTTGCTGGTAGCGGTGGGTAAGCAGGAGACCAGGTATTTTCATTGGTCTGAAAAGTTCAATATGACTTTATTAAGTCACACAAAAGGAGTCACATGATTGGGTATATATCATTGAGTAGCTATGAACTTCATACATCATACGTATATACTTTCAAGGCTTGTACTTATATAAAGCATAACGAGGAGCGGAGTTACTATTGCTTTTGCTGATGTAATTCATCAGTTCTTATATCAAATCTTTTAAGGAATGTTTTACGGTTATCAGGGACGTCTAACTCATTTGTACTATTCTGGTTAACATTTAATGTATCCTGTTTCTAGACCCACTAGGCGCCAGAGTCACTCTAAGTACACCCCGATGATCCTGAGAGGAGATAATAGAAACCGAAGCTCAGAGAGGTAGAGACACTTGTTTATGATCATTCAGAGAGCATTAGGACAATGTGATGGCCTACCAGAGCCATCAGGAGGTGACCTTACCCTGAACCCCCATAAGGAAGTCACAGGCCAGGCTCAATATAGCTATGACCTTAGAATTGATTCTTCATGACTTTTCCTCAAAATTAGCACCAGCACAGGCCTCTGAGGGGCAAAAACAGTCATCACAAAGCATATGGGCTAAATAAGAACAGCAAACAAACATTTGCACTGTGCCAGGTAATAGGAAAAATGCTTTGCAAAGCTATAAGTGCCATAGCAATCTGCCGAAATGGGGCCACCCTCTGAACCAGCTGTATGGTAGAGAAACATAGAATTAGAAGGTCTGGAGACTGTGCCCATGGGAGCACAGTGAGTGAGTGACAGTTACCTACACATGTCTTCTTAACCACATCGTCAGCCATCCCGTTTGTATTTTACTTAGGAAAATGGCATCTAGGTTTTATTTACTTTCATTTCAGACAAGATTTCTACAGATTTATTATGAGCTCTCTAAATCCCCACCAAACTGAAGATGAGGCTGGGTTATCCACATGCGGGAGAGAGAGCAACCGAAGCTCAGAGAGAGGGTAGTTACAAAGGCAGGGAGAGGAGATGGAGGGGATCGAGTCAGGGCCTGGCCACAGGGGAGCCAGGAAGACTTGTGATCCAGGGCTAAGAGCAGGCCTGGAACATTGTAACACTAAACAAAATAAGTGGTTGTGGGGGTGAAAGCGTGCATGCAGCATGTAAGTATGGCATGTATGTAGAATTCACGAGCTAATAATGATCTAAGGACTAGGCATGAACGTTCGAAGGCTCTGGAGAGCTAGAAGGCATCACTGTGATGCAAACATAACACAGGGACACACGCAGGCAGCAATGACTTCAAACAGTTATGGGAAAATTCAAATTCTCCTGAATTTTTGGCATGAGAAGGCATAGATATATAGAATAAATTTAAGAATGACTGTAAAAAGTCACTAGTGTTTACAAGATCTCTCGCACCTTGTGCAAGCTTTTATAGATCTCTAGGTTTCTGTTTCTCAAGCATGAAATTAGAGGGCCAGATTAGCAACACGAGAGAAGCACACCAGGCCCGGCTTACCCTTGTGCATCCCTTCACTAGTACTTACAAGGCACGAAACATTGCCAAGAAGCTTGACACATTGAGCATCTGTTTCCTCACTTTTCATCTGAGAATGGTAGAGTTGGGGGTTTCAGTGGAGGTGGTGAATAAAATATCTCTTGTTCTCTACCAGATTACAAAGAAATGAAGGAATAGAAACGTGGTAGATGAAATAATAGTTACTTTCGCCAGGGGTGGTGACGCATACCTTTAATCCCAGCACTTGGGAGGCAGAGGCAGGTGGATCTCTTTCAGTCTGAGGCCAGCCTGGTCTACAGAGGGAGTCCCAAGACAGGTTCAAAAGCTACACAGAGAAACTCTGTCTCGAAAACAAAACAAGCAGACAAATAAAAAAAAAGTTACATTCTTCGTTACTTAAAAAAAAAAAAAACGGGGGAAACGATGGCTTAGTGTAAAAGTCAAGTAGGATTTCTAAGTAAACTCTAGCATTAGGCAAGCTCCCACGGAGCCTGTGTTACCCTTTATTTTACCTTTCAAAGAGTGAAGGAAGAAATGGTTTGTAGCACTGGATTGCAGGCCCTGAGTCTACAGTTCAGAGCCTGAGAGGCTGAGCTTCCTCCCCTGGGC
The DNA here is from genome assembly GCF_982192425.1 of Myodes glareolus. NCBI lineage: Eukaryota > Metazoa > Chordata > Mammalia > Rodentia > Cricetidae > Myodes > Myodes glareolus. Next base: position 55,197,366 of record NC_142040.1, read on the forward strand.
CTGGCCAGCTCAAGGTACAGAAGCAGAGGGAAGTGACGAGAAGATGCCATTTTAATCCCCAACTAATTAAGAACATCATTAGAAACAGAGTGCTCCCAAGAGCCAGTACATCACTTATTATTTATTGATAATTCTTGAATTTACAGGTTTGGCTCTTGGAGTTGTTCACAACAGCACTAAAAGGAAAAAAAATATGAATAATTTAAAGACAGAGAAGCTTAAAGGTTCCCTAAAAATATCTTTTGCTTCAGGTCAATCAATGCATTACACACAAACTAAACTTTTTCCCATTCTGCCTCACCTTTTCCAACACACACACACACACACACACACACACACACACACACACACACACATTAACACGTGCATGCATGCACACACACAGAAAGGGTAATGATCTAGATTGTTTTTGTCCGTCTCCCCAAATCTGGATATTTTTATGCGCTTCAGACATCTGCCTGTTAACACTGAAAAGCTACCGCGGCTCTTCTCACCCGAAAGGAAAACAGTATTTTTAGAGGTGTAGGGAGCAAACAGGCAGAGCTCCACTGCTGTCTGGATAGCTTTGTTCGTTCAGCGTGTTTTATGTAACACTATTTGCAGAGGATTCATACCCTAAATTAGATGCTTCTTAGAATATCTTGGTGTAATAACTTAGAAGAAATGCATTTTAATAAATAACGTATGACAACTTAAAGGGGCAGTACAACATTCAAAGAGTTCTTTGAGATTAAAAAAAACGAAGGGGACTTATGAAGGTGAAGACATCGTAACTACTTGGAGATGTTAGCTGACCATCAAATTAAATTTCCATTAGACAGTGAGACAGTATGCTAGAACGGAACACCCAGTGCTGCATCCACTTTGATTGCCTTCGTTTGGAAACTTTAATTAGAACCCCTGTTTACTTGAGTCAAATTGTGCATAAAATATCACGCACACAAAAACATTTTAAAAGAGAATTTTAATTATACCACTAAAGAAATGCCCCTGTTCAATGTTTACTAAACACTTGCCAGAACAAGTTAATTAATACATGCTTAAATATGTGAAAGAAGAAAAAGGAAAAGGGGGGAATCACATTTATCTTTTGTCAAGGTTTGCTACAGTTGTCACAGGAGTTCCGTTTCCAATTTAACAACTGTCTGTCACAGGGCACATGTATAATTACAAACTATGGGGCGCCAGAACCCAGCACAGGCCAGGGGAGAGCGCCTCCTCACTGGAAGCCCTTGTTTCAAGCTGCTGCTCAGAGCTGCTGTCTGCTGTCTGCTCCACAGTTGTCCTGTCAAGCACTTTCCCCTTCACCTTCGTTTGTGCCGTGGTACCATAGCAGGATGCTCAGCTATTGCTTCCTCAAACAAGTCAGGAATAGGGCTTTTTAAAAAATATTTAAAACTATAGAAAACTGTTTTTGATAAAAAAAAAAAAAAGACCATATGTGGAGAGAAAGAGAGGTTTGGGTGGTACTCAGTTTTTACTTCTAATTTCATTACTTTATTTTTAAAAATTTCAGTTTACACGTATTGGTGAGTGGAGTGTGGGTATAGGTGGGTGGAGGTCAGAGGGCAACTTTTGGGAGTTGTTCTCTCTTTCTGTCACGTGGGCTCCAGGGATTGAATTCAGATCCTCATGCTTGGCAGGCAGTGCCTTTCCTGGCTGAGTCATCTTGCCAGCCCCTTTCTGTTTGAATTCATTGCCTGTCTTTTGCTCTCTACCGATCCTTTACTTTCCTCGCTTGTGAATGTGAGCCATGGTGAGTCATGGCTGCTTTTATTAGAAAGATGAGTACTGGCAAGCAGCTGAGGGGCCATTAAAACCCCAAGGGGTGCCAACCTTCCTGAGAGATGCTTTTACCTTAGAAACTTTATGGAAAGTCAGAAGGAAAAGTACCTAAAACTAATTGTGAACCCTTTCAGAGATAGTGTACAATTCATTAATTCTCTCTGCCATTATTAGGAAGATTTACTTAAATTCTGTCAGCCTTTCTGCTTCTGAATAGTAGGCCATTTGTCAACACCCAAGGCCACGGCTGTTCCTTCTGGCGAACTGTTCTCACATCAGTTTTGCCCGGAAGCATTTCTGAACTGGTCTTTTGTAGCGGGTTTGCTAAAATTTGTTTTCTGGTTACTGAAACCAGTTGTTGAACCAACCCACCAGCTTGGCCAGATCCCATGTGGATTCACAAAATGACACAGACCTGAAATTCTGTTCCAGCTGAGACAGGAGAGGTGGTTTCTGCCTCCCCTGTATTAAATAAAAATCGTGCTGTGGTCTATGACCCTGCAGAATTCACACTTCATCCCCAGTGTGATGGTGTTTGACATGAGGGTCTGCCAGGTAGTTAAGTCATGCGGGTAGAGCCCTTACAACTGAGGTTAATGGCTGATAAAAGAAATCCCAGACAGCTTCCTTACCTGCTTCCATTGGGTAAGGAGAAAGCAAAGAGCGCTAATAAACCAACCCTTACTAGTTGACGATTTTGCTGGGCTTTCTTCTTGGACTTCTAGCTTCCAGACCCTTGAGATATAGATTTCTGCTGTTTGTAAGCCACCGAGTTTATAGTATTATTGTTAAGGCGGCTGCAGCAATTGAGGTACAAGAGTACGTAAACTCTCAGCACACGGCCACAAACCCAGGGAAGAGTCATTACTCGGGACTGCTTTGGAGATCAAGGCCTAGCAAAAGCTGTGTGAGAGTAGGGGCAGGCTACTGTCTTGGAGTTTAATATAAAGAACAAAAGGCCACAGTTTCATGAAAGGTAGCCTGCTTAATAAAGCAGGAAACTCTCTTAGAGGAATAGTTTCTCTTAAAAACAACAACAACAACGAAGAAAACCAAACCCTATGCCTGCACAAAGAGCGTGGTTCAAGACATAAGCCCACCACCTACTCACTCGCTCTTATTAATTCCAGCTGGCAGGGGAAACAGACTTTCCGGCTGTATTTTCTTGTGGTATAAAATAAGAACCTTGAGCGCCAGCACATTCGCACACCTACCAATTATGAAATGAGTTTCCTGAATATGAAAACTCGGCCAAGATATAATTTAGCCCTGTAAGCCACTGTCAAACTCAGCTTTGGTTCCACTTGGAGCATCCAGTATTATTATTCGATTGGTAATTGTTTAATGGACTTCAGGGAAGCTTTCAGGTTTTTTTTCCACAACACAGTAAAAAGTTCTTGTAAAATGAGCACTTTTTTTCCCTGACACGCACACACACACACACCCTGTAGATACCTTTAAAAGTGTCTTTGAGAGTCAAGTGTTTCTGACACACTGAATGTGAAAGATGCCACAGCTCTGTCACTAATATTGGATTTTTTTGTTAGGTGGCTGTAAATAAAAATCAGGTATCCATGGTTATAAATTCCCATTTCACATTTTCTTCAGCCACAGCAAAAAATTCCAATTAATTGAATCACAGCCAACCACAAATAATGCCAGGAGTGCAGTCCTTGGTGCGTCGGGTCATGGGCAACCATTCATTAAGATGCAGAGGATCAGCAGTAAAGACCTGTAATGCGGGCTTTGTCCCAGAATTATTATTTTTGGGTGTGTGTGTGTGTGTGTGATGGATATGACTAAAGTATCTAGAAAATGTAGCTTCAGCTATTTTAGACTGAGAAAATTAGCTGCAATCCTTATTTTGCTTGACTTGGAATTTTTGATAAAGTTCTGAAGTGTCATTTTTAAAAATGAAAATATTAGTTCAGGATTTTTACTTGTATTTTAAAAAGAGTTGACACAGAATTTCCTTATAAGTGAGTAGGGACAGTTTACTGGTGTTGGCGTCATCAGGGTGCCAAGTCCATGGTAGGTGAACTCAGGCTCGTACATTTGCCCAGTGACTTTGTGGAATTGCTATTTAAATTTCTCTGCCATTTTTCTCTGTTCCACAGTCAGTGGGACTACCATCCAAGCAGGGATCTCAGTATTACGAGTGATTCACAATAAGAGCTCACAGGACCAGGTATATGGCACCTCCTATCTCCTCCCCATCGACTTGCCTCCACCTTTAACTTTGGAACTTGTCAGAAGGTATAGAAACCCATGGGAGCTACCTGTAGACATGACTTTAGTGCCTTGTCTTAATCCCAGCTCCTGTGTGGTCCAGACGTGATGGTTGCAGGAAGGAGGTGATGCTTGCCTTGAAAATGCTTTGATTCTTCATGATTCACCTGGTCTGGTGCTGCTGGTTCTTCCTGGGTCAGGCTGGAACCCGGAAACAATTCAGCTTTGCCCAGGAAACCAAGTAAAAATATTCCCTTTGGGTTCCCAAGTGGAAACCCAAGCTTTTTCTCTTGGCTTCTGTCACTGTCCATCCATCACCCTGTCTTGTACCCTGACCCTACATGCCAGGAAAGGAGGCCTGGATGAAGTCATGAGGATGATGCTGTCCTCCTTCTGAAGCTGGTGGTTTATGATGTGAAGGGTTGGACCATCTATCCTACCTTGGAGCTCCTTGGCTCATCATTTAATTAGGTTGATTGTGTTCTTCTGGTCCAGGGCCAGCAACTTTTATGTGGGATGGACAGGTTGAGGCTGAGTAGAGAGTCCTTTGAAGGCAGAACTGCCAGGTCAGCATGTATATTGCTCTTATCGTCCTAGCTACATCTTGGACTGAAGGCCAGAAAGGAGCCAGAGTACATCAGTTCTATTCCTAGGATTGATGCTGTTGGCACATAGCTCAACCATCAGAGGGGTATTGGGGATCACTCCCTTTGGCGTAGCCTGGGTAGAATGGAGTGTCCCTGTCCATGGTTCCTTGTTCACAATACCCATCATGAGGATCCCAGCAAGCAATGGGTGGGCAGAATGGAAGAAGAACTGGGCTAAGTGACTGGTGCTGCTAGAAACCTGGAGAGAAATGAAAGAAAGGGGAAAGAGCTGTGCTTTCATTGTTAAAGCACGGAAGTTTCTTCAACTTGGGCCTCTTGTCCAGTCACTCACGACTTCACCTCTCTTCTGGTGAAGTCAGGGTCCTTGCTTTTAAAATCATCTCAAAATGTGGATTCTGAAAGGCCTGCTTGTTTAGACATTCTTCCCCAGGAGAATCCCAGGGAGCTCCTTCTTCTTGAACGTTTGTATGAAGATGCCAGGATTTAACCCAATGACGAACATCCATTTTGTCTGCCTTTGGGGTAATCGTTATGGAGTCCAAGGCTGAGACAATTCCTGTCACTGATGTTGCTGTTCTTCTAAGACACAGCAGTTCACTCTATCTAAGGTGCTGTGTTCTTTGATTTTGTAATCAAATCTGTATTTTAGACCATGGACTGTTAGCTTCTATGGCCAGTCATTCTCTGGGGTTCTGTCTGGGGCAATGTTTGGGCTTGGGTTCAACATTGTGCTACTTCACTGGGATTTCCTTTGGGGGAGAGCGGTTTCTTCTTAGATTCAGAGAAGGAACATCACCTGAGTTCCACAGAGACGGCTGACCAAAGTGAGCAGCAGCTCTGGGAGCACAGGACCCTCAGGCCTTGTCAGGGTCACACATGTCTTTCTATCCCCCCAGTTTCTCTCTTTGCTCATCATTTAAGACCCTGGAGGTGTCAGAGGAAACTAGAGGAAGGTGACCGTTAAGCCCAAGTGCAGATGTTACTTGGTGCTCTCAAAAGACTCTGCATGCAGCTTGGCTTCTAGTCTTCTCAGCTCTGACATATGGTCCTCACCCCTCATCGGGGAAACTTCTCTTTGCAACAGATGGAGGTCATTACAGGAAATCACAACCAATCAAAATGCAGAGTTGTGAGCCCAGTCACAATGGATACATCCATTGCAATACAACTCTTGCTCCTAAGGCTCAGGGAACAGAGCAGAAAAGGGGGAGGGGTGGAAAGACTATAAGAGTCAGAGGATGAGGATGTCTGCTGTGCTACCCATAGAGTCTCACCATCATGGCTGCATAAACATGAAATGAACAACGACAACCATAGACATGAAAAAACAGGTGGGAGGAAAGACCACGCAACCTCAACTGTACATAAAGAACTCTGCCGATAGGTTTTTGTTTCTTCACTGGCTTCAGCATAGATACATTATTGAAGAGGTAGAGAGTGTCTCCCTACATATGCACTTCACATAGCATCATCAGCATCTGAAACTCTTCCTGCCTTATCATCACTTGAATCATGACAGTGGCATGACATGAGATGAAAATATATGTTGATGTATTGTTCTACCAGTCAAATCACAGATGCTAGCAATAAAACTGGGTCTTGAACAGAGGGTGGAAATCTCATGCAAATATACAATGTGACAATGTGACAAGTCTATGTGAGCTGATAAAAAGAAAAAACCAAATGGCAGAACATGGGGCATCTTCCTTCATGTTTTCTGTGGTTAGGGTCATCTGGCCTTTAGCAAAATTTCTCACATAAATTGCTCAAAAGAATTGTATTTGGGGCTATGAGTTAGTTCAGTGGTGACTGCCTTGTACCTGCCAGGGTTCAATCCCCAGCACTGCTCTTTCTGAGGGTCAGGGAACACTGTGCAAGAGGATAGAAATAATGCAAGAGATCAAAGATAGGAATAAAGGCTGCAAAATACTACCATAAGGGCATGCACAGCTATTGCAAACGTGAGCTCAGCAGCTGTGGAGCAAGACTAAGATGTCAGTAGCCAACCACGGGTCATGGAGGCGCTCATGGAACCCCAACCGTTCTTGAACTACTGCCAACTGGTTGATTCCAGAGCAGGGGTAGCTGCTACCCGCATTTGTGAACACGTAGGTGAGCTCTCTAATGGATGGCTCCAAACCGGTGGTCACACAGAGGGCCCCGGTTGTAACTAGTGTGTCTCAAAACAAAATAAAAAAAGAAACCAAGAATGTGGTCAATGAAACTGTGGGGGTGGATGTGAGGGGTGGCAAAGCGACAGAGGAGGTGGAGGGATGAGAGTAAACGGAACATACTAAATACCTGTATGAAATTTTCAAAGAACAAACATACGTGTGTGTGTGTGTGTGTGTGTGTGTGTGTGTGTGTGAGAGAGAGAGAGAGAGAGAGAGAGAGAGAGAGTGCACAAGAGTGAGAGACAGAGAGGGTACTTATCATGTAAAACGTGTTCAGGTGTACCTGATTAATACACACACTGTAGGCTGATTAAGTCTAGACAATCAACATACATATCACCTCATACAATTAACATTTTTTTGCACTGAAAATGATTTTTATTTTTCGGAGCACAACCACTTTCTACTCTTTCTTTGAGGGAACCCCGATTCAGTGAATTCCTATTGGGAGGTGATAGGAGGACTAAGACCATTTTGAAATGGTTAAGCGCACCAAACATAAAAATTGTGAACTGTGGCACACCTAATTTAGAAGGTTTTTTTTTTTCTTTAACCTATCACCTGCCAACATGGGGGCAGCAGAAATTATTTTCTGGACAGGCTCTTTGATTTTTCATAATATCTGGATGACTGGGCAGCATTGTCTGTGCGCTTTCTGACCGTGGGAGACCTCTGGAATGGAGATATTTCTTCATGTTGCTTGATGGCGGTTGAGTTCAAACAAGAAGAATTCCGAGAAAAAAACATCAGTACAAGTTGTTAGCCTCCAATTTATCATCCATGTAAGACAAGATTTAATGGCAGAGCTAACCGGGACTCTCAAGAATAATTATAGTCTAAACCAGGCCCTTAACGGGAAGAGACGCCAAGAGTTCTGTGGAGGGGACGCTGCCCTGAAACAGCAGCTTCTCAAGCGGGGAGACTTTCATCGTGTGCAGTTAAGCACTCCGCTGCTGTGGGTTTCTTTCTTAAATTAAGGTGCCTACTAGGGTTGAAAATAAAATATGTATGATTAGCAGGAAATGCGCTGGCTCAGAATAGTTGGCAATGACGGGGGGAAAAGGCCAGAGAGGTGTTCCTCCCCGCCCCTCCAAGTCATTAATGGCTTTAGTTCACAGACGTTATATCAAATACTTACTTTGAAAGACTGCTTTGAGGTCTGCTTTTAATTTGAACAGTTAAATATCGTATTCAGGCCAATGAATCCTTTCTCTTGTTTTAATATCATTAGGAAGAAAGCTTTCTTGGCCAGAGTGAATACTTTAATTGCTTAAAAGAAAAAAGAAATAACACACATATTTAATAAAAGCCTTTAAAACAATTTTCTTATATTGGCTAGGCACCTTAGTTTATACGATAGGCTTTTAGTATTTAAAACTAAATTACAGTGAACCGTATGGGGGGAAAAGTCTCAAGAATAATATTTTAGCAAATAAATAACCTCTCACAGCACTTTGTTGTTCAGCCTTTTCTGGCGGAATCTGCAGAGGAGTTTTACAGAAGACCTCTATTTTGATAATGCAATTAGAATAAGGCACACGCTGTATAATCCCACAAACTGCTTGGAGCGAGATAGGGGTCACCACCAAACTTTGCTCATAGATGTGACAACATTAGTGCTTTAAATTGGCTGTCTTCAAATGCTTTTACTAACAAAAATATTTGTTTTAATTTAAGGTGAAATGAAATGCTTTTTGTAAGAGTGTTTGTGTTTTTTTAAAATGCAGTGAAATGCCACTATTTATAGCTCAACAGACTGCTGTCTGCACGGCCAGCATCTCCTACGGATTAGCATGAACAAGAAACAACTCCTGTACTTCATCTGTTTGAAGAGAGCACAACATAGTTGCTCCTTTGAGCACCGGGTCCCCAGGTACAGCATCCCTGGCTGTCTTCTAAGTCAAGGTGGTCATCTCTCATCAGTGTCCTTCTGTCTGGTGGCAGACAGAAGGAGGTGGCCATCCCAGTTAAGGGAAGGGGCAAGGAATGAGCCAGGCACGGGTTGACATTTTATCGTGTGGCTTTGGATGCATTATTTACCCTTTGAAGTTTCAGAATTTTCACTAGACTGGTGAGGATCATATTCCCATACTATGATATTAACATGGAGTCAAATGACAAAGTAGACAAAGATGTTGACACAGACTAGTTCTGTCATAGATAAACAGACATAAAAGTAGACAGAAAGTAGACAGAAATGCTGAAACATAGTAGCTACTAGCAGGTCATATTTTTTTAAATGAAGGTTTGATGAATTTATAACTTTTGATCCTTGCTAACTTTTGAATTTTATATTAGCCAGATCAAAATTCTAGGTTATTGAGTGAAGATACCCAGGAGATACAACAGCAGAATGCAAAATATGACATTTTCAAAGTCTTCTACTTTATTGTTAGCATCCATACATATTTTACAATATCCTCAGTAACTAAATTACTTTATTACTCAGAACATTTTTTCCTGTCACGTTCTCTTATAGTCTGATGTTCAGTGTTACCTTCACACTGTGCCTTTGCTGGCATCTGGCTCAATGTTGAGATGACCAGACAACTCAGGCCTCCATAAACTGCGGTAGCTCTGTGGACAGAGCGCTGACCTTGTACATCAAAGAATCTGGGTTCAAATCCTCATCATCTCCTAAATTTGGACAATGCCATGCAGCCCTGTGATCCCAACAGGAAGATCAGACATCCTGAAGCTATAGGTTGAGGCTAATAGCTCTCTGGGTTGAGTGTGACTCTAGCACACCAAAGAACCCGGGTTTGGTTCCCCAGTACCTCCTAAGCTAGAGAGGTAGCACACGAGCTTGTGATCACAGCAGAAGAGTCATGAATTCAATATTGTCCTCCTATCTAATGTTAGCTTCTGGTTTTTCTCGACTACATGAGACCGTGTTTCAAATCCACCATAATAGCAGGAAGCTTTTTGCCTCTGCCCATTCACCTGACTTTTCAAAAGCCTTTGAGGTTCAGTGGAGAAACACTGCATTGTGGTGGAGCTCCCTCCTCTCTGACTGTCCTACCTCATCCCAGACTGAAATGTAGACAGGGTAGGTGCTCATTTATAGATGAGCTTCATCATTTGTATTTCCCCATTGACTTGTCTGGCTGAGGAACGGACTGTGACCTGACGGAGGTGGGGAGGGAGAGAGTGAATTTCTATTCCTTCCTGAGAAAACAATGACATTAAATAGGGAAACATATGTACTCTGGTCTGTAACATCCTTACTTTGTAGTCCACTGAGAAAACATTATGATGGCCTTAGTCATGGGAGTTTCACTCTAGAAATAATGGGGTCTGCTTTATAGAGATTGGATCTCTTTCTTAAGGGTCCTGAGAAATGTGGATGGATAACATTAAACATGAAGGAAGATAAAAGCATGATTTGGGGAGGCTCATTATGTAGACAAAGTGTTCTTTGGTGAGGCAGCGTTTCCTATAAATAGAAATCCAGGATGGTACAGCAGGTAAAGATGCTTGCTAACAAGCCTGATGACCTGAGTTTGATCCCTGGAACTCACGCAAAGGCAGAAGAGAATTAGCTTCCAAAGCTGTTCTCTGTTCTCCATATGCACAGTGGGACATTTGCTTGCACATGCATGCACAAGTGTGTGTACACGCGCACATGCACACACACACACGCACACAGAGTCTCTAACAAAAGACAATGGTGATCTGTACCACTTCTCAGCTTTTTGCCATACTGATGGGTTAAATAACTACTCTACTTAAGATTCTACACCTGACACCTCCCTCTGCCAGTCAGCAGCAGTCCAGACACCCATGTTTAAGGAAATCACAAACCGAGGTTTAAGGAAATCACAAGAGAATGCTGCCTTATTACCTTTTATACCTTAAAAAAAAAAAGAATCTGGTAAAGTGGATAGGAGAGGCAAAGAGAGGGGATCAGGGAGAAAGGGAAGGAAGGCAAAGAAGAAATAACCCAGCAAAAATGATGGGATATTCTAGTAAGAAAAAGACAGAAATAAAAATGTAGGTTATTTCCCATAGTTAAAGTTTCCTGGAAGTAATATGTATTTATTCCTTGACCTTGGAGTCAGTCGTTCTTTACGGTTGGGCTGCTATCTCAGTCCAATAGCTAGACTGTGTCAGGTCCATGCAGGGATCAAACCTAAACACTCTCCTCTTACAAAAGATGTTGAATCCGGGCAGTGGTGGTGCACACCTTTAATCCCAGCACTTGGGAGGCAGAGCTAGGAGGATCTCTGTGTGTTTGAGGCCAGCCTGGTCTACAAGAGCTAGTTCCAAGACAAGGTTCTAAAACTATAGAGAAACCCTGTCTTGAAAAACAAAGCAAAAACAAAACAAAAAAACAAAAAGGAGGTTGAGAGGTGAAGACTTGGCAACCCTGAGCCTGCTGAAGGAATGTTTTTACTAATCTTATTTCAGAAACCTTACTGTGTCTCCTTTTTTATGCTCTTAACTGGTGGGGTTGGGGCCTTCCTTCCATTCATGAATTCTGACATGGTGAGAACAGCATGTGGACCGTCGGTTGCCATATCTGGTAAGCCGGTCTCAGTGAAACCTGCAGCTAGTCAAACACAAACCTGACTTAATCAAGAAGGGATAGATAACCTAACTCTATATAATAAGATGAAGACCCGACAAGAATTGGAAACAAGTCACAACAATGCATTTAGCTTCCCTGTCGGGGATCCAGTGCTTAAGAGCTTGAGTTGACCATAAAACAAGTCGGCACAAAATCAGTCTGAAATCGTCATAAAAGGAAATGAGTTTTAAAGTGTGTGAAAGTCACATCGTGAGCTTTTCCTACAAAAGTAGCCTTTATAGGCTTGGTGGCTATCGTTGAGACTGGGAGCATCGTTTCCTGTGCTAATCCTGGACTGTGGAACGGAGGAGGGTGGGAAGAAATACAGGTTTGCTCTAAAGACATGGGCAGCATGGCTCCCTGTTTGAGCGTGAGCTGTGTTTACCTCTGGGATCCAGCAGGTCTAGATGTGTCTGGCAGACTCTTGGGGATAGCCTGCCCAGATTGTCTGAGCCTGTGACACTATGATGCCTCTTGGGAGAGAGTCGGCCGCAGGGGGAAAGCAAGCAAGCTTGAAGGGGGAATAACGCCTCAGCCATCATAAGGGAAGGACAGTTGAGCACAGCATGGTGCTGCTATTTGGATCCGTCCTCCTGAGACTCAGGTGCCAGTCCGAGAGAGCAGAGGCTGCAAGTATGAACGGCAAGCGCTATTTTTCACTAAATTATTTGGAGACACAGAAGTTTCAGATGACCTGAATACCCTAAAGTCCAATTGTTCATTGTACCGCCGGTCAAAGCGGGCCCCACTTCCCTGTCTGTTGAGAGGTAGATGACCTGGACTGAAGATGGTCTCACTAACTCTGTGGGTATAGTCAGTTTTCAGTGGTGCTGCTTGCTTCATGTTCCCATGTCACCAACCCTCCCTGCCTCTGGGTCTGTATTTAGCAGCAGACCCCACAGCCCCTTGGGGCTAAATACAGTCAAGCCTAGGAGAAGAAGTCACTTACACAATAGGATTGCAAGCTTGAGGAATGTATAGCAAAGGATTCGAAGACTTACGCCAGGCAGAGAGGAGCAAAATTTAAGATTGAGCACATGTATACTTCCCACCTAACCTTCATTTCCTTGGCTTGGCTGGTTGATTTAAAAGCCTCCTTAGCAGTGGCCCATGTTGAATTGAGAGTCTGGATATTTATAGTAGAAGGAATCCAAAGACTTTGCAGTATAGAAAGTTGAAGTGCACTTATCTTTTGTTACTGTTCACTTACTCTCACTAGTTAGTCCCTTTATAGACCCTCTAGATGCCCTAGGGAATATATCTATATCTGTATCTATATCTCATACAAGCACCCTTGAAACATGCTAAAGATTTATTCTTAGCAGGGCTGATGATGGTTATGGAAATCACACTACTGAAATGAGCTTCTTAGTTGCCATAGAGATTGCATGCAACAGCATGGAAAACGCAAAGTAAAACATGTGACCTCAAGAAGCCAAAGGCATTATAATAGGGACCCAAACCACAGTCATGATCAAAGAGAGGCTACCCCAAGAATTCTTGGTGCTGGGTTTTATAGCATGGGAATTCTAGAACTTAAATCGTCTACCCAGTTTCTTCTTGACCTGAAGCAATGAAAAATTCCAAATTTGACAAGCAGAGTCGCCTTAATGTAGAGACCAAATAGTAACTAGTTTTAAGACTCAATATAGTTCCTAGGAAGTGAGCTTGGGTGTCCACCAACACATGAATTGATAAATAAAATGCATGCACCATGAGGTATTATTAAGAATAAAATTACATCATATGAAGGGAAGTTGGTAAGACTGAGGCCATCACACTAGGTAAAATAAGCCAGACATGGAAAACAAGAACTGCACCTCTCTCTTCATACATGGAAACTAAATCAGGATGGTGGGAAATAGCAGAGGGGCTGGGAGTGCCTGGGAAAGATCAGGGAGAGGAGTGGATAGAGGGAGGTGGAGGGGGTAAAAGAAGGGTGAACAGACACCATCAATGCATGAAAATATCATTGTAAACCTCATTAATTTCCACAACTAACATGTCCATGTCTGATAATCACAATAAAATGATTGCAATGAAGAAACATCTCCTAGATCTCTTTAGAATGAAGGAAAGGTTTGGCATCTGAGGGCATTTTATAGACTCTAGCCTTCTCCAAGGGACTTGTGGATGTTTGCCATAATGGTGTCAAAGGAAAGGGAAAGACCCTGACCCTGAGGGCTCTACCTTTGGAGGTGCACATCTGCACCCCACTGATGTTGCTATTTACCAGGGTTGGACCACCATAGGCGTCTGTCTCAGGACCATGAGCTCATTGGAAGTTTTGGTTCTTGGGCTGATTTATCCCTACTATACATGGAGAATTGACTTAGGGTGGGCCATGGACAGTGGATCTGAGCTGAGGACAGTCCTGGGGCCCAAACACCACCACTGTGGTGCACTAGACATAATCAAGATTATTGGGAGTCAAGAGAAAAATAGACATTTGGGTGAAACCCACCCCTTGGTGGACCTAAAGGTTCTGTCAGTCTAGGACTCAGTGGGAAACTATAAATTAAGTTAACTTGTATTCTAATTATGACTTGAGAGCCTCCTTCTTAAATGGAGAATGGACTGGTGCGTCATATTAAAATATAGAGTGGACTGTCTCTTAACCCCAAAGATGTTATCATCATTTGGAGAGGACCAAGCAGGAACTCGGATATCAGTCACGTCTATCAATTCTCTTTCCTCCTGGAATAGATACTAGTCCTGGAAATGGACATAGCACCTTCCACACATGACATGATTCTGACAGTATCACATGTGTGATCTTTCATGACAAGGGTCACTGCTAAACGTCCATGGGGCTATTTTATGCCATGTATCCTGTTGAAGTATAGGACCCTGAACAAAAAATGGATTGACCTGTTGAGAATTGAGATACAACAGCAGTTAAGAGACAACATTGGGAAGCTGTGTTACTGTCTTACAGGAGGTTTTGATCTAGAGAATGATACTGGGTACAGGTTTCCTGTAAACAGCATTTATGGACAGAATGGCACCTCTCATTATTATGTCCCGGTCTCGTCTGTAAATAATTTGTTCCTTAGTCCCACAGATTCCGGCTTTGCTGGCTTAAATATCTCCACACATAAAGGGAAATTGCTTCTTCAGGGAGACATAACACCAGACCCATTTAATTAAGAGTTGAAATTGCAGCTGTGTGTCATGAGTCAGTATGCCATGGGTTGCGGGATGACTGGTCATCCATTCATGGCTGTCAAGGGGAAATCAGGTGGATGACTAGGCAAAGGGGTCGGGGGATCTGATGGAGCCTCTGAAGTGACACTTCATGCTGCCCCATGAAGTGGTGGGATGAAGTCATTCTACAACAACTACAGTATCGCTGAGCTGCGTCGCCTTTACCTGCTGGGCTCTTGGGTAGACTGATTCTCAGTCTGCTTTGCAGCAATGAGCACATGACAGAAGTCTGTTGATAAGCTGCAAGGGATACATTTACGAGGCCTCCTGTAGTGGGTTGAGAAAGAATGGACGCCCTGGGTTCACATGTTTAAATGCCTAGTCAACAAGGAGTAGAACCCTGGTAGGTTTAGGACTAGGAGGTGTGGCCTCGTTGGGGGACGTGTGTCACTTAGGGTGGCCTTTGGGGTTTCAAAAATCCAAGCCAGGCCCAATGCCGCCTTCCCTCTCTCTTCCTGTAGACCAGCATGTAGCTCTGAGCTATCTCTCTAGTGTCATGTTACCGTACCATCACCATCATGATAAAGGACACAGCCTCTGAAACTATCAGCAAACCCTTGATTAAATGTTTTCCTTTATAAGAGTCGCCTTGGTCATGGTGTCTCTTCACAACAACAGAACGGTTACCATGACACCTAGGACAACCCTTCCATGCTAATCTTCTGCAGCCTTTTCCTCAGAAGTTAGAGGTTAAAAACCTCATGGCTGTGGAGGAGGGGAAAGTTATAGGGCAGAAGGAATCCGGTTTCTGAAGTTCGTTCACATCTGGCCAAAAGCAGATTTATTTTTTTAAAGATATACTTCTACAAGGGTCAAACCACTCTAATTTAGATTTCTTTAACAGCTAGTATTCCCTAGCTGAAAACCCTGTGAAAAATAAGATTTCTCTCTAGGAGTTAACAGAACATTTCAGAAGAGCACCTGACCATAGCCATTATGCATATATCCAATGTAGATGAGAAAATCCAAATAAGTAGAGACCACAAAGATGCACAAAGTAGAGATGGAAGGCTAGCTGTGGGTGTATCCCCCTAAGAAGAAGTGTCAGTGGGTTGCTTCTGAAAGCCCGACACCTCACACTTGGTTCACATGTGAACTATTGCTTGGATTCACAGCTTTGGCCACTGATGGTGGCTCAGGAGTCACCACACTGAGAACCAGAGACACTTGCTTTGCCCGCTCTCTGCATCCGGTAGAGTGTTAGGACTAGTGACTACGGGAAAGAGAATGAGGGAAACTACCTCGCCCCACCCCTATCTCTAGAGCTGGTGAGGCCAAAGATGTGAAAGAGCTTTGGGCCATATGCAAATTGGAATTTTCCAACTGCACAGAGCTAGGCTGGACTATAAAAGTAACGAAGCAACCAGAAAGTTAAAGAATTTGCTCCAGCTGCAATTTACAGGGTGCAAAGGAGAAGATGTGAGATACTGTGCAAGAACATGCTTCCTTCCACTCCATCACGCACAACTGCGGGCTGTTACTATGCGCCCCTTCATCCACTTTCTGTTCCGTGTTGCCATATTAGTATGGAGAATAATTGGAACGAATCCCGGCATTGTGTTCCTGACTCTGGGAAGCATGAATTCATATCACTAGACAAGCATTGCTGTCTTCCTTGCAGTTGGCAGGCCGAGAAGATGAGCTTTTCATAAGAGAGAAGGGCATTTTTGGTAAGGTGAGCCCTGCTCTCTGCATATAAAGTGCCAGGGTCATTTACTCGTCAACATCTTTTCTTCGCTAGGAATGCTCTAAATGACCGCTGCTATACCACGGTCACCAAGTGAAGTTCCAGATCCTCAGAGTGTGATGGTGGGAATACTCCCTCAGCTCTTTACATGAGCCCATGCATCTGGTGAAGCGGAATTGCTACTCCCCTTCCTCTTAAACTGAAGAAGTTAATATGTAAGGCTAGCACATCCTTGCATCCCACTGGAGTCTCAGTTTCCATGGGGGTGAAAACAGAGGTTGTGCAAGGTGGGAGCTGGGAACTGCTATGGTCCAATAATGGATACATCTGTATTAAAAGAAGAATCATTTTTTAACCTCCAGTCTCCAAGCCTTTCATATGCTAATGCCTGTGGCTGATCTCACAACAGTGATGCAGAGAACAGACTTTTCCACACTTCTAAGTCCAGGGACTTGCTTTTTACCTTCTATTGTCCCGGAGGATTGAGTATTCGTCAGCCCACACTTTGAGACCTGCTGGCCCAATTCATTCCTCCGTTTGCAGAAAAATTCACAGATAATGAATCAGTATGAATAAAAAGACAGAGACAGTGAGATCCTGTTCATTCATCTGAAAGGCCATTTGAAGAATTGTCTCGGCTAAAATGATGTGCCTTTCCCCCCCTTGGACT
Organism: Myodes glareolus; assembly: GCF_982192425.1. Lineage (NCBI taxonomy): Eukaryota > Metazoa > Chordata > Mammalia > Rodentia > Cricetidae > Myodes > Myodes glareolus. The sequence goes on from NC_142040.1 coordinate 55,214,296, forward strand.
GGAGATGCGAGCCAGAGAGCATTCTTCAATAAAGTGAAGGCTGGAGAAAGTGGAAGCACATTTCATCCGGAGCCAGAGAGTTGTGGATTCCTCTGTTGTGCTTCTAACATATAACCTCAGTGCAATGAGATTTTAAATGGACATGGTGCAGCTGCCTTGTCAGATTCCTCACCTGCACCACCAGACACCTGCCCACAAGACTGAGAGAAGTATCCGAGAGTTACAGATTCTGTAACAGTCATGCCAACCCTTAAATTCACCTTGCTTTTAGAGTTAGTCTTATCAACCATTCATTTTTAAATATATGCTCCTGTGTATGTGCAGGAATGATTGTCTATATAATTTCATACTTTATATCAATTCTTCTTAACAAGCTAAATTTTACTTTTAAAAGCTTCTGAACATAAATGAAGACAGTCTACTAAAATAGCATGGACTAGGTATATGGATTTGGTAATCATCTAAAGTGTCCGAGCAATAACTAAACCACTTCTTATTACTTGGAGGTAAGAAATCTACTTTCTGTCTCCTCTGTGTCCTAATGAGTTCTGTGGCCCTTGGCAAATCCCTTAGGTATTCTAGGCCTCAGTTTCTTCAACTGTAAAATAAGAGGGCGGCAATGATCTCCTCCAGGGACCTTTTAAGCTATAAAAGTCTAAGCTTCTCATTCTGTTTCTTTTCAAATTTCCACATTTAGCAGATTTCAATATCTATCTATCACTGGATGCCCTGCAGAGGAATGGTTCTGATTCCCCGAACAGCACATCTGTGCTACACCGAAATAGATGACCTAACAGGCCCCATTATTTTATAAGGGATGAGTGAACATCGTTCTAGCTACTGGTCAAAATTGTATTCAGGCGTTTGGCTACTTAAGTGTGTCATTTATCCCCTTTACACCTATATAGAGAAGTAAATACATGATCCAAGCCTCATACTAGTTTTTAAGTTACTGAACATATTGCAGTGTAATTAAGCACAAGGTTAGGAAAAAAACTTGTGTGCATATAACACAGAGACGGGGTTAAATTGCCAGGGCTGTGCCATACAGTCTAGTAGCCATGGGCTTAATATGACCATTGAGAACGTGAGTAGCTGCTAGTGTGGATCAACATGTTCATGAAAGATATACCAGACCCGGAAGTCCACAAAAGGACTAACATGTCTTATTAGTAATTTTCATAGTAAGATTACTGATTTCAAGTGGAAGGATTATGTATATGTTGAGTTAAATAAAACATATTATTAAAATTAATATTAACTATTTTCTAACATGACTACTAGAAAATGCAAAATTCTGTCTCTGATATATATTTCTTAAGGACTGTACTGTTATAATAAAAGAGCTTATAGAACTAGGAAAAGTAAATGCATCAAGTATGAACCCTGTGTTCTAATTTATTCCTAGAAAATCCAATCCATGTAAGTAATGTCTAACTTTTAAATAAGTTCTCGTCCAAATTTTAACATTATTTTTTCTCTCAATTACAGTGATTTTTGTGTATGCGTGTGTGTATGTACTTGCCGGAAGAGTATGTCAGAAAATGGACATCATGACCAACCCCAGGATAGAACGTGTGATAACTAAGCATCCAGAGGTCTCATCTCCTACTTTGTTTTACATAGAAAAATATAAAAATTATATATTGAACAATTATAAAAGATTATTTTCCCAGTTAGGCTTTAGAGTTTAGAGGCCATTTACTCTTCTTTCTTTTCCTTCTTTCCTTCTTTCTTTCCTTCCTTCCTTTTCCTTTCTTCCTTCCTTCCTTCCTTCCTTCCTTTTCTTCCCTTCCTCCCTCCCTCCCTCCCTCCCTCTTTTCCTTTCTTCCTCTTCTGAACAGAATCTTGCTCCATCCTCTGGTGGTCCTGGTACTTCTGTGTGGTCCAGCTAGTCTTGAACTTGTGTTAGTTCTTTTGCATCAGCCTCCTGAGTGATGGGATTATGGGTTTGAGCCATCATGCCTGGCTTATTTATTGTACATAGCGAAAATATTAGAAAGCAACACTGTGGAAGTAATAGCAATTTATCAAAATAAATAAAGAGGGGTGGCTCTGACTATTTGTTTCAACTGCTTGTGCTCGAGGCAATGCTGTAAATCCGAGGGGTAACAGTGGTGGGTGCAAACTTTGGCGGCATGTGAAAACATTTTACGTCCAGTTTTACTTTTAAATTTAAGGTTCTTACAGTGTTTAAGGTACAAGGTTGACTCCTAATTTTGTTCTGCTCTGTTTTTAGTAACTGTCTTGAATGGCAACAGCATAAACAAGGACAAGAATGGACTTAAATGATAGTTCATTCTGTATCCTTTTAAGGGGACAGATGAATCTAAAGAGCTTAACTTGGGGTTAAGGTGAGAGGATTTGTGATGTGAGGGGAGCAAAGGCCCCTCTATGTATGCCTTTCCTGTCTTTGAAATGGGACTTTGCAGTGGGTTCCTGTCAGTTTCCAGTCAGGCAGCACTGGGTCCTGTTTTCAAACTTCAGAACATACCTCCCATTTGGATGCTTTTCAATAGCCATTGTTTGATGGTTATATCCAAAACTGAAAAAAAAACCTTTACGTATAAAGTTTAGGAATATAAAAATATTATTACTACCTGTAAACAACCAAATATGAAAATATAAGAGCCTAAGCCTTAATTTCATAGTGTACACCCTTTCTTATTCAAATTTTCAATGAGCCTAAAAATGAAAAAGTAATCACCATTCCCTGAGCATGGTCTGTGCACTTGAAGTCAATTACAGAAGAAGCAGGGAGACCTCTGGATGCTTAACTATCACAGGGACCTCTCTGGAGACCCCTGGACACTTAGCTGTCTAGGGTTGAACATTATGGTTTCCATTGAATGATGCAGAAACCACACCTCCCACAAGATCCCACAGTTCCAGAAGTTGGGCAAACAACTCACAAGGCTGAAACATGCATGAACAAGGGTCAGAAATGGATTTAGTACCTTCAGCTGAGAAGCCTACTTTGCCCTGCTGTTTCTCCCATTTGGTCTTTCAGAAGAAACCGTGAGAGGAAGAACCTGGCATGGCTACAGAGAATTGAGGATGGGAAACCAATTTCACAGAAAAAGAAATCCTGCGGGGATAAGGAGAAATCTACTCTTTTCTCTCTGTGTCACAACCAAAAAGTCAATTTTTAATCATGTGGGTAAGATTATCCGGGAGCCACCCTATCAAAAATACTGACTTGAGGGTTGGAGATTAAATATGGAGAGGCACTCAGATTTATTACTGCTTGTGAAGCATTATCCCCCTCTTGTTAAGACACAAAGGACTAGAATTTCCTTGGCTTAAATTTGCCCCAACCTGGATATAAGCCATGTAAGGCATGATCACCCTGGACAATAAATACATAGCTATGGAGAATGTGGTTCAAAGTGCACACCCTGTAATCTGTGCTGATGGCTGGTGGGAAACCATGAGGCTCCAACCATCTTCTGACATCTCCATCCATTGGGGGCACAGATTTGTTCAGGCCATTCAGCATCCTTAAGGACCACAGAGAGCTCCTTCAAGGCTTTGTGATGGCATGGATCCTATCTTCAGCGCCTGATTTATTCCTCTCTAAACGGTTTATCTTCGGTGGCTAACCATTTATTAGACATCACCCCATATGCTTACCTGTCTTGTTTGGATGTTCTAAATCCTCGCTGGAACAATGCAAACTTTGAATAAACAAACTGGCTTCATTCATTCTTAAACAACTTCTCTTCCTGAAAAGCTATATTTTTCCCTTCTGCATTAAAAAAAAATGTAAGACGGCTAAATGGCCATGTATTCTTAAGTGTACAAATCTATGTGGATTTCCTTCTGAAATGAGATAAATTTTGCTGTTTGCCATCTTATCAGCACGATTCCACAGTATTCCCCAAACATTAGAAATCATATCGAATAAGGAAGTGTGATGAAAGGCATTTGGAGGAGACACGTGCACGGGGACCCACTTCTCCATTCAGATGTTGGGCACAAATATTGACATTAAATTTCTGCATGAGCGAGCAGATTTTTAAAATTTTGCTGATCAAAGCATGTTCATAGCTAGCACACTCAAATCCAGCTAGAGGACAAAAGATTAGATCGAGGATATGGAAAATGGAGACGGGATGTGGATGTGGACCCTCTAAACCAGTGGTTCTCAACCTTGCTAATGCTGCGACCTTTTACGACAGTTCCTTATGTTGTCGTGATCCCCAGGCATAAATAGTTTGCTATTGTCATTTTGTTACTGTTATGAACCGTAATGTAAATATCCGATGGGAAGGACATTTGATATGGGACCTCACTGGGGTCGCCACCCACAGGTTGAAAATCAGGCCTCCGAGTGGAACCTTTCTTTTTTATCCTCTCTAGTATCCTCGGTGGATTGATTCAGTAGTACCGGCCAGAGAGGAGCTTGGGAGGGTCTAATGGTACACATGGCAGCATGGAGCGTGGAAAAATGGACACGGCCAGGGGTTGCAACGTGGCTTCGCCAGGGGAGGGCTGTGTGCCTCTGAGAACCTGGTAGATAGGAGAGGTATGTAGAAATTTGCTTCCCGTTTCCTTCACATTACCTGCGTTCATACTGTGTTCCCATCACGTCTTAATTAGGGGTGTGTTTAATGATACTTCAATGGGTCATTATAAGCTACAACTGAAATAAAGTTGAGTGATTGGTTTCGGTGAAAGACACCTTGATTGAAGCAGTTATTAGTAAACGAGAATGTACAATGGGGATAATTGGAGGGAGCACACTCATTATTTAGTGATGTCTTCAGATTTTCCCATTAATTTTCCCGTGATTAAACAAAATTACTTACATTTAGCCCACTGAATATAGAGGATGTAAAAAAATCACTTGGCAAAGTATAAAATTGCTATTTACACTTAATCCATTAATAAAAACTTATACTTCATAATAAATTGTTCCATATTTGCAGACATCTGGTTCTTATTAAAAAAAACTGACAAATGCTTTTTATCATGCAAAAAAAAAGAATGGCAAAAAGGAGTAAATTTTCTAGCAATTAAAAGCAAATAAAAATGCAAATATCAGTCATGTTAGTACAAACAATAGGCATAAATTAATACAAATAAGCTAACTAGTGTCTCAAAATGCCTACAATTCCCTGCTGATCAACAAAATACAAAAGAACTGCAAAAGTTATTTTATGATAAATTTGAATTTCATAATTTTCTTGATTCATATTCTAAAATGTGGCAAGAGTATTGCTTCTTGCATACATTAAAATATAATCTGTTTTTGACCTTTCATTTTTGAATTAGAAAACCCCAGAAAGCACATTTGGAAATGAGTTTGTCTTTCATTTGTTCTTTGAAAAAGAGAAATTATTCATTTAGCTTTCACTGCTATAAATAAGTTACTCATTTGGGGCGGGTTTCCCTAAAATAAAGGGTTTATGCAGTCGGCCACGCATAAGCTTTGATGCCCCCCTCCCCCAGTCCGTTAGCTGGGTTTGCAGAGACATTAGATGAGTAGTTGGTTTTCACTGTCTTAAAATATTTCTGGATAAAGAAAGAGGGAGCGGAGTGGAAATCAAGTGGAGGGAACGGAATGTGCCTTGATGGTGGCATTCAGAATTTCTTTACAAATACATGGGCACGGAGAGGTCCTCCAACCACAGGCCTCTCCTATCACTGTCGCCAATAAATGGATGGCTTCACACTGCACATTTGTGAGTAATTGACACTTGAGTACAAGGTGCTTTGAGATAGGCTGATAGAGCATACTCATAACTTTTCAAAGTAGCCTAAATACATAAGAATAAATAAATGCATGTAAATCTATATTTATCTATATGCACACATGTCTACACAATTCTGTGCCTATACAGAATTTGAGCGGACCCCCATCACAATGATAGAAAGCTTAGAAAGAAGGACTGTATCCTAGGAAACAGGAGTATATCAACTCCAGTTCTATGCATGAGATGGAGGGCATTAGACATACGTCTAGACAGAAGGCTACTTTTGAGCTTTACCATAATCCAGAGAAATTTTCAAATCCTTTTTTTTTTTTAGGCAAGTTTTCTCTGTGTAGTCCTAACTGTCCTGGAATTTTGTAGACTAGGCTGGCCTTGACTCACAGAGACCTGCCTGCCTCTGCCTCCTGAGTGCTGGGATTAAAGGCTTGTGCCACCACCACTCAACCCAAATCATCTTTTAGCATACTTTTTCTTGCATATATTTAAAAAGTAGTGTATCTTAAGTCCTAGTTACAGGGACAAAAATAGACCCTTAAACAAATTCATTAGTATGCCAGAAATATAAATATGGTATAGAATATTTAAAAATATAATTTAAAAAGAACACTGAGAAAGAGGAAATTTGGGAGTTTGAACATCATCTCAGCTCATCAAAAAGCTGCCAGAATCCATCAGAATAAAAAGTATAACAATTCACCAACTCACCAAGAATTACATTTTGAGCTCCTCATATTTCACAGACACTATGTAGTTTATACTCTGACAGAAAAGTGTGATGGTCAATCTCAACCTTCTGCATGATGAGATCTAATATCACCTGGGAGAAGGACTTCTGAGCATGCCTGTTGGGACTGTCCCTATTAGGTAAACCGCAGGGGGGAGACCCTCTCGCCATGGCTAGCATCATTCCCTGGGCTGGAATCGTAGACTATATAAGAAGGAAACGGTGAGTTGAGCACGCTGTTTGTCTCTCTCTGCACTTCTTGAGCAGGGGAAGATGTAACTAAGTGCTTTGAATTCATGCCATCTTGACTTCATTGTGATGGACTAAACCTTAAACTGTTAGCCAGAAAGCTACTTCCTCAAGTTGCTCTTGTAAGGGCATTTCATCCTAGCAGCCAGGAAGGCAACCAACACGAGGAGACTGTAAGAAAATGAAAGACAGGAAGGTCTTATGTGTTTAGATCAGATCAGACCCATGAAGACTGAATGGACAGAATAGAAGAGAGTGAAGTGGCATCTTACATACAGAAGGTCAAGAAAAGTTTTTCTGCAAAGACTCTAAGACCATGTCAATGAGTCAGCTGTGATGTGACTGGTGGAGGCTTATGGAATACAGGGACCAGCAAGTGAATAGTCACATGGGGAATTGAATAAAGCAAGAACAGAGAAGCCAGTGAGAAGTTCAGGTGAGATGACTCTTGACTACAGTGGATAGTAGGAAGCACTAATAATGACAATGAGCCAAGTTTGGTGGTCCATGTGCTTGTAGCTTGCATTTCTCTCCTTATAGTTTTTATAACCATAAAAGAGTTTGGGGTATAAAACATGCTTCTTTACTTTAAAAAAAATTTTCTATTTTATGCATATGAGTGTTTGCATGCATGCATGTCTATGCACTACATGAGTTCAGTGCTGCAGAGACCACAGAGGGACTAGGGTTACAGCTGGCTGTGGACTGCCATGAGAGTGCTGAGAATTGAACACAGAGCCTCTGGAAGAACAGTCAGTTCTTTTTACCACTGAGCCATCTCTGCAACCCCCAAATATGTTCCTTATAATGCATACAACTACACGTTTCTTATGATATACATGTCTGTGTATGTATTATGAGTTGTATGTATATGTAAAGTGTGCCTGTATAGACAGACATGCATGTTTGATTTTCCATGTTCTATCTCTGTGACCTTTAAAACGGTGTTTAACATTTGTGTCTCCATTTCTTTCTCTGAGCCCTAGAACACCACTGTTATGAAGATGAAATGATTCAATATAAATAAAGCTCTTGAACACTGTGGCACATAGCTCAATAATTCCGTATATTGCTTTCCCAGTGTATTCAGCAAACACCATTTTATACAAGTGAATCGAAAAGTATATTGTAAATATTTATTGGAACTTATATTTACACAAGAAGAAAGCAATAATCAGATCCCTCTTCCACTCTCCACAAATTCATTTGATTGGAGAACTTTCATCGAATTTGGGGGCATTGCTAACTCAAAGAGGAAACTTCTGTGCTTGTAGACTGGGTCAACTAGATGTCTCTGTTCTGGATTGATAGTGTAGCCAAGATCTCTCTCTAGAGGTTAGGGGTGAATTAAACATCTGTCCACTTGAGGGCACTCTAAGATTTCTTCAAAGCCCTGGTTTAGAGGCTACTCAACCTTGGGATGGTTACCAGATGCTTGTCTTGAATTACAGCAATCTTAGAAAAAAAAATTCAAAAGGTTCAGAATAAAAATTTTGAAGAAAAGGTATGGGACCGCAAATTTGATCATTATTTTAGTGTTTCCCAGTTATATATTTAATCGAGGGGAACGCCAACACTTTTCTGAGAACTTCAAACAGCTCAGCTGGAAGCACAAGAATTAGCATGAAGTGAAATATTTATGGGAGCTTAATACTGTTTAAGACTCATTTTCTCCTTGCCTTAAGACAAGAAGTCAAATTAACCATTTCTAATTAAAGGCTCCAAACAAAGTAGTGTATGAGCAGAAGCAAAAGTTCAGAGCTAATGGCTAAGTTGAGAGTGTGAAGAGGGCATTTGACTCTGAGGGCATCTATGAGAAGACACAAAGGCCTTGATGGGCCAGTAGACCCTGTCCGCATGATTGTAGAGGAAGTATCATAACAGCAAGTAGATTGTGCTCCTTTAAAACTGGACACTGAAACCATCTGTCTCTGTGGCTAAGCCACAAAAGACATACCTACACAATATTCAAAATGAGCTCGAATCATCTCAGATGTATTTGACAGGGATCCCACACCTTTCACCCGCAACACTCCTCCAGGAAAGATCCAATGAGGAAGAAGTCCCAAGGGCCATGTGGACACAGCCCTGGGGCTCCCAGGTCACTCCTCCTCTGTTTCCAAATCAGCATGCAGATGCACGACAACTTGATTAACAGATGAATTTCGTGAATGTGATCTGTTGAAAAGGGTTTGAACATTTGGTCCCCAGATCAGTGCACACTGAGTCATCTGAAGACGGGATAAAGTGGCAGCGACTTCGGGCCAGGAGAGGGAAGTGGCATAGTGAGAACACCATTAACGAATGAGAACGGCAATTAAGACGTGAGCGTGTGGCTGAAGGAGATTAAAGATGAGTGTATTGGGCTTCCTGACTATCCTTAAAGTTTTAGGGGTTCGTCCTAACGTGGCTGCTAGCTTTTTTGCCTAAGATTCCTGTTGCTCCTTCCACTAACAGCTCAGGAGATCTCCCCTGGGCATTTGCTTATTAATTAACATACTTTTGATCCTGGGTGAGAAATTGTGCTGTTACATGTCTTTTGTGTGGATTTCCAGTTTCTCTTCAGCATTACCTTGATTTTGACTAAGTTAAATGGACATATTGTTCTACTGAGAACAGACTTGGGATTATCTTGCAAATGGTATTTTAGTTGTAAATCAATGCTTTCTTTTTTGAGGAAAAAAATTCCACTTCTTTCTTTCTTTTCTCCTTTAAGTGTGTGTGTTCTGTTGAGAAACAAGTTGGAAATGTATTCTAGTGGTGTTTAACATGAAGAATTTAACACAAAATCACAGAGGCTGTCTGTCAAGTGAATTGAATGAATCAGATTTCTTTCTTTTTGAAAAACTTATCTTTTTTCCTTTTTGCCCCTTTGGGCTCTGTGTATGTTCTTCTGGTGTGGGTGAGTCACATGACGACATGGTCCAGTGGGTGTTTACGGATCAGATTAGAGGATAACCATTGTTGTAGGTCCTGACCCACCTTGTTTGGGATAGGGGCTTTAGTTTGTTGTTGTGTATACCAGACAAGCTGGCCTTCAGACTTCCAGGGGCTCTCCTGTTCCCTCCTCCCCTTAAGTCACAGGAACACAGGAATTACAGATTAGTGCTACCATGCCCAGCATTCCGCGGGTTCCTCACACTTGCCAAGCAAAAGCTTTATTTACCTACCTATCTCTCCAGCCCTAAAATTCCATTTTTCTCATGTGGGATTTATTTCCTTTTTCCCTGATATTTCCCTTTTCCATTTTTTTATGAGGTGTATTACCTTGTAAACATCTATAGTATCCTGTACTATCCCCTTCATCCCATTCTGGGGTTTGAACCTAAGACCTTTTAGGCACTAGGCAAGTACTTTAATCACAGAGCTACATCACCAGTAGCTAGGATGAAACAGGAAGATAAGTCAGTCGGAATGTAGAAGCCCAAGGCTTCTACAGTCTCTGCTAAGAAACCCATTGGAAGCTTATTTTAATGGTGTTTAACAAGAGAATTTAACATAATCATAGAGGCTGTTTGTCTGCAAGTGAGTGAGATGAACCAGGCTTTCTTTCCTTATTTGCTTTTCGTTTGGAAAAACATTGTGACGCAGCACAGAGAAGCCCACGAGCAGCCTGTTCTGTTCATCTAGTATCCACCACTCGTGTCTTAGTGAGTTCTGTGTGTCTTCGGAGGCGTTAGTTACTGGACAGGGACAGTATTATTTTTTTCCTGTACGTGTTGGGTTTATCTTTTAATTTTAGACTCTAAACAACACCCCGAGAACCTGCAGGAGCAGCAAGGCCCCGGGCTGCTTATGTCCTGCTTCTAAATTAGGACTTCAGGGCTCTTTCTGTGCCAAAGAGAGAGCACGTCTCCTTTCCACTGGGGTATTCTATGTTGAGTCGGATCATGATTATCTTGATGTCATTGTGGGGGGCCAGCAGCAGAGGGAGAGGAAACAGATCAGCCAATTAAACACCAATGCAGTGTTCAAAGGATATGGAAGATAGGCTTTAATTACAAAACAGATGACACCACTCAATCTTAATTGTTGTGCCAGGATCCAACTCATTGGCCTGTTAATCACCAGTCAGGAGAATGGATTGCAGGGTCCCTTACGTCAGTCACCAAGGGCAAAAAGCCTCTGGCCATAATTACCCTGCTCCTTAATAATCCGAATTAGGACCCATGATGGAAACACATAGAAGCATCTTCCCATCTTTTGCAGACTTAATGCCTGGAAAACATTTATGCAATCGCTGTGATTGTAGACAAAAAGGATCTCTCCGCCATAATAAATTCTTCACTAAGAGATCCTTAGGTGGGAGTCAAGTGTTTCTCACACGTTCTTTCAGAGTGATAATTCTTTTTACATAAAAAAAAATTAACCACAGTTATTGGTTCCACTGATAATATCCGGGGAACAAGAGACCTGTAAGAGTTTCCAAATTGGTGGCAGCCATGAAGTCACAACAGCCAAACTGCTTTCATAACTTGTAACAAGTGCCTCCCAGAGGAAAAAAAAAATATTTTCTTCAGCCTACAGTTCCTGATCCTGTTTTGCTCATCTGCGAACTTCACAAAGATAAAGGGCAGTGTGGTGCAGTTCCTACACACCAGCCTGGTTAAAGTCTCCCCAGTGTGGTGACAAGAGCCAGCACAGGGACTTCGAGGGGAGCGAAACATACATGGGATTTGGAGTCCAACACTCAGCTCCCATTGCCTACCTCGCCACTGTCTCATTGCTCACTAAATGCTTCTAGCTTGATCCAACTCCATGTTGTGGAGGATGGTTGGCGCTCAAGATGCTGCACAGGTCAAGAGATACGCAGCCGTTAAGCTTAGAAGTTCCACACAGTTCTTGTTAGCATCATGTACAACTGAGGGAGGAGCCAGGAATGGACACCTGTCATTACTCTAGGTGGCTGTTCCTTTTTAATACACCGTGGGAAAGGTATATTTTTTTCTCTGTGCTATAGAAGAGGAAATGAAGTCAAGAAGATTTAAAAATATACTTAAAAGTCATATACTTCTGTTACTGGCTTAGCTGGAACAGAATCCCATATCTGACTCTGGGATCAGCTTTTGATTTTATCCCCCAGGGTTTGATTTGTCTCCCAAGCCTTAGCCTTGGTGGAAGGAGTAATAATCTCTCAGATTAGTCATTCTCAGTCTCCAGAATCTGTGCTATCATCCACATCTCAAGGGATGCTGAGGATGAAGCAGCATCCTCAGGGAGTTTGGGAGACTGCCCTGAACCACAGGGATGACTTCTCTCCTCGCAAATGTCTTCCTAAGTGTGCTGGGTGTCTGAGATGGAGATGTGAGGGTGGGCAACAAGTCCAGACAGAGAGAAGGTTCTGGAGATGCTGTATCAAGGGTTTTTTTGGTGGAGGAAGGGTTCGTAAACCAAGAATTGCAGGTAGCCTATAGAAGCCGGAAGACAAGGAAATGGATTTACCTTGGAGGTGGCAGGTTGATTTTAGTCAACTAAACTTTTTGTTTGTTTTTATTTTTCTATTCTTTGAGAATTTCATACTTGAGTACAATACTTCAGCATTTCCACCCCTCCCTCTAATCTTCCAATTCCTCCTGCATCCCCATCTGAGATTTGTGATGTATAAATAAGAATTGACCCTGCGTTATTTTTAGGCACAAGGCTTGTGTGGGATCAGGAAGAAGCAAACAACTGGATCTTTGTGTTTTGTAGGGTTCTCCAGTCTTGTTTGCTCATGTGTAGGGTAGCTGAGACAGATTCCCTTCTCCAAAGAGGTGGGAAGGGATATTATTATTATTGTTGTTGTTGTTGTTGTTGTTGGTGGTGGTGGTTTTAAAGAGACATGGTTTCTCTGTAGCTTTAGAGTCTGTCCTGGAACTAACTCTTGTAGTCCAGGCTGGCCTTGAACTCACAGATTCACCTGCCTCGGCTCCCGAGTGCTGAGATTAAAGGCATACACCACCACGACCCAGCATAGGGATTTTATAATTTTGTGTATGAAACAGATCTACGGTATGCTATTTTCCTCTTGCGATGTTGTGTTGAAGCTGAATGAGTTCTGAATTTTGGAGTGTTGTGGATTTTAGGTTTTCAGATCATGAATGCTTTATATGCCTGTAAAACTTCTACTATTTCCTCCCTCCCCAAACCACACTGTTGCCAAATGTATAGGATGACAGAGTGCTGAAGACAGTCAGGAAGATTCTGGAAAATGTGATGCTCCTCTATCTTAATGTCCTTTTATTTTTGCTAATTAAATTTCATAAGGAAGATGTCGTGGTTACTTTTCATTATCAACTTGCCTTTAGCTAGAATCACGTGCAAGCCTTAATGAGGAATTATCTAGATCATGTTGGGCTGAGAGGGGTTGACTTGAGCACCAGTTGATATAGGAAGGCCCAGCCTATTTTGGGTGGCCCCGCTCTCTTGGTAGATGGTCCTGACCAGATAAGGAGAAAGGATCCATCCATTTCTTCCTGGTTTGTTTGCTTGAGTTCCTTTCCTCACTTCCCCTCAGTGACGTAAGCTGATGAACCCTTCCCTCTCCTTTGGGGTTCCAGTCAGGGTGCTTTTCACAGTACAGGAAATAAAGCTGGAGTGGGGTGAAGCGGAAATGGGGGCACTGCAGTTTGAAGTTTGAGGAGCCACTCTGCCTCCCTCCATCTACCCCTTCCCTCCTTTCTTCCTTCTGGGGCTGGGGCCTAAAGCAGAGCGCTCCTGTTCTAAGTGCATGCTGCCCCTACTTCCCAGTGAGCTTAGGGATGGTAAAGTGGCCGCTGTGCTGGGGAGGGGACCCATATTGTGAGGAGCACCTTGAAGGCACTAGACTGCATAGTGTGAACAGCCTCACCATTTTCTTACGAAAGTCATGAGATCATGTTTTTTTCCCCCCATTTGATTCTGAGAGGCATAAAAACCCTCTACATCCTTAATTAGTTTCACAGAGTGATTTGATTGCATAATAATGAGGATTGTGGGATTTCATCATCTCATCTTTCTTCCTTCCCAGAGCCTAATTTTTCACAACATATTTTCGGTCCCAAACAATTTCTGAGAATAACAAAGATAATGAATTTTATGTACATAATTTGTAAAAAGCATTCCATTCAAGAGGAGGATGAGGCCGTCGCTTTCCTCCAGGCGACCCAGAGGCGGTGGGCACTGTGGGCAGAAGCAGCTGTGCTCTGCCTCCACGCCTCCCCTCACTCTCTTGGGCCAACACAGTTGAGTCGTTAGTTGTTCAGCCTCCCTGCGCCTGGGTTTCCTCGTCTGGGAAAAGGCAGCAGCAAACCTGCAGAAATTACCACTCATTTGCCCCCCGACAGCAGCATCGCTGTCGCACACCTGTTGTGAGATCCTGGGATCTCTTTTTCTGTGGACCGAGAACAACTTTCTTAAATGGGCTGGCTGCTCAATTAAATCTAAGATGATAAAGAATTAAGCAGGAAAGCGCATCGTTTACACCAGGAAAAGTCCCAGTTTTAGTTCAGGAAAGGATTAAGGTAGAACTGGGACTCCACGTTTCTCCCACACTAATTATATCTGGGGTGGGTTGAACGGAGTCTGCACAGGGAACAGAATATATTTATTAGCTATGCAATTTTGGGAAGTTATTTAACCTTTGTGCTTCTCAGGTTACTCACCCACAATTTGAGGAGCACAGCATCTCCACACACCCTTGTGAACATTTGCATATGTGGCCCGGATGGGTGGTTTAAGCCTAGAATGTGCTTTCTTGTGGTGTCTACCACTCTCATTGCCATGGCTCCTGCCCAAAGGATGTATGACCTTCATCCCAGAGGCTCCGAGGAATGATGTTAGCTTTTGCCTTTTGTGTAGTCTCTCTGCCAGACACAAAGCCTGGAGTCATTTATGCACCAAACAGAGCACGCGGAGTTGAAATCAAGCCATATAAAGGCACGATTACCTTTCATTGGACAGCTACATAAGCAGGGCTTTACATGAACACTTCCTCCTCTGTATCCTGCTGCCCCTTGCACTGTGTGGTGTCTCCCAGCATGCTTGACTGCTGCCCACAAAGATGCCAGTAGCCTCTCCCATCTGTAGCAGTCTTTGATACCTCTAAAAACTGTCCAATGTTCCTGGGCAGGACAATGCCTCTTGCTGAGAAGCAGTGTCTTAAAATTGTGGTTTAAACAGTTTTTTGAGGGACCATTAACATCGTAGCATAGCATTTGCCTAGCATGCCTGGTACCCTGGGTTCAGTCCCCTCCTGTGCACAAACAAAACAGAACACAACAGCAACAACAATAGTAAACAATAGCAACAGCAACAACACACACAAGCACACATGCTCACTCCCAAAACCAAAACCAAAAAAGGGAAACAGAAAACCCAGACTTAGCCATAAATATTTAGAGACTGAAAATGAGAGTGCCCATGACTAAATGTTTGCTTCTGCAAGCTTAGGGTTTATCTCTTGTCATTTGGCTCAAAATCATTTGTTTAACCCCACAATGTGAGGAGCAATGAGAGGAAAACTATACACGCCTCATGTCTTGCAGAGTTCTTGGGAAGACTGAAGGGTAGAAAACCTTGGTCCTGGGCACACACAGCAAATACTAAGTCCTTCCTCACTGTTGGCTTTCCTTCTCAAGCCCCTCACAGTCGTCACCCAGAGCTCTTGCCCTGGGCAGCAGCACAGCATCTTCCATAAAACAGCATCTCCATAGTAAAAGCCATTTTCTCTTTCTTTTCTGGGATTTCACATTTCAGCCTTCCCCAGTGACAGGCTCATCAAAATATTGACTCTTTTTTTTCTCCCTTTTGACTCCTTCCTTTATTAGTAGAGACTAGATTTGGCACAGTTAAATATGGATTCCATCCATTTATGCCCACAGGGAACCCACAGCAACATGCACGACCACAGCCAAGTGCATGTTCACAGAGACAGGAGACAAATCATCCCAACAGCACTAATGAGATTTTTTTTTTAAAGAATTAGAACACCGAGAACTGCATATTCTACAAATAGTTTCTTAAAAAGAACAAAAAGCCAGGAATCTTATAAAACTATTTAAATAAAGTAGTTGATTGATAAAATCCAGCATCCCACACTAGAAAGCACAGGTACACCTCCCAGGAGGAGGGATAGTGTTACCTAGTTTCAGGTTTTCTGGAATCCTGAGTTTATTAGTTGCAAAGTAATTAATTTTTGAGACAACAAATTCTTCAAGGAGACATAAATGCTAAGCTAGAGCCATGTGAGCCGAGCAGCTTAAGGAAGGGAGATGAAAACGCATTGAGCAAGCCTTAAGAGGGAAGCCTTTCCTTCGCTACCAAACTGCATCCTCAAAATCTGGGTGTTTTC
Source organism: Myodes glareolus (assembly GCF_982192425.1). Lineage (NCBI taxonomy): Eukaryota > Metazoa > Chordata > Mammalia > Rodentia > Cricetidae > Myodes > Myodes glareolus. The sequence continues at coordinate 55,230,296 of NC_142040.1, forward strand.
AAAAGAGTTTCTGAGCAAATCTCCACTGCTCAAAAGATAAAGGGCAGCATCAGGAGCTTGTCTGTGAGTCAAGTGGGAAAGAAACTGGGAGGCAAAGTTGTTAGGTACTAAAAGATAGTTTATAATCGGAAGTAGCAAAGATCTGGCACAAAGCACTCTGTGCTTGCGTCTGCCTGTGGGAGGGAGGGAAGAAGAAAAGAGGGACGGAAGGGCGGTGTAAAAACCAGGAGTTCATCATCCGTAACATGAGTTCACAGGAAAATATCAAACTAATGACCATTTATGGATAAAGCACAAAATAATAAGAGCAAGAAAAGAATAAAGTTTATATGGGATTGGTTTTATTATTTTACTTTTGCTGTTTGCAACGTATTTTTCATGTTTGCAACATGAATCAAGATTATGTAGAATTAGTCACATTTTATGATTTAGATTATAATAGCATTAGCAACTAATTTCACCACCTTAAATATTTTCTTATTTTCTCTGAATTTCAACGGTCTCACCTATATAATGAATCTATGTATATATGTAAATGTCACCTATATCGAGATGTCAAGGTGAACTAAAGTCTTAGCATTGATCTCACCTTCCAGTATGTGACTTATTGTGCTGGTATCTGAATCATCAGAAGAAAACACTTTCATCTTAAGCTCAACCTAATATATTCTTTTGGAAAGTTTTTTTTTAATTAAAAACTTTCCATAGCATTATCTCCGGCAAAATAAAAATGCATAAACTTTGATGTGTGTGACAAATAGAAAAATAAGGGACGTAGCATAGTTCTATGTGACTCATTCTCTCTGATTTATATGCAGGACTAACTTTTATATCGGTATCAATCACTTTTACAAGATGGCAGGATTATATTCTTAGAGTAAAGAAAAATTGGTACTGAAGAATGCGCACGTGATTGTCAGAGTCTGGTTACTGTATATCATGTGTTAGGAGCTATATATCCCAAGTAGGCATACTTCCCTCGAGGTAGAGAAGATTTCCATTCCAGAAGAATTAAGTTCCTTGGGTCATTTTAAGATTTATTTCTGTGATAGCAGTTTTATAGACAATCTGGTTTGGGAAGTCTTGTCTATACTTAACACTAGAATGGAAGAAAGGCATTTGAATAGTTTTATTGAAGTTGCTAGTAAGTAAAAGAAAGGCAGATGAAAGGAGACCTAGAGTTCATGGTTGGAGAGAGCACCCTTCCTGGTTTTTACATACTGCCCTCCATATAAGCTGGGTAACACAGTATTCTGTCTATTTTTATGTTAACTTGCTACAAGCTAGAGTCATTTGTGAGATCAGGCTACAGGCAATCCTATAAGGCATTTTCTCAATTAGTGGTTGCTGTGGAAGGACCCAGACCGTTGTGAATGGTGCCACTCTGAACTGGTGGTCCTGTGTTCTATAAAAACGCAGGCTGAGCAAGTCGTGAAAAACAAGCCAGCAACCAGCACTCCTCCATGGCCTCTGGTCATGCCTTCAGGTTCCTGCCTGATTTGAGTTCTTGCTTTGGCTCCCCTCAGTGAACTGTGACTAAGGGTATGTAAGCCAAATAAACTCCTCTCTCCTCAAGTTGTTTTTGGTGATGGTGTTTGTCCTAACAACAGTCACCTTAGTTAAGAAATACAGCTAGTAGTTCCTATCTCTGTTTTAATAGATAAGAAAACTGAACTTTGACAAGAACTGAAGGTACTTTAAGAGTTCATGACCAACAATGACCAAATTGGAATTTTTAATTTGTTATAATTTTTTGCAGCCCCAACTTGCCTACCGAACACAGCATACTCTTTTTCTCTAGCAACTTTCCCTTTAACACTTTATCCAGCATTTGTGGGGATTAACTGGGTGACGTGTCTAACTCTGTTGACACATGTCTTTTATTAGAGAGACAGTGTTCCATTATTTCATGGTGACATGCAAATGACGAACAAGAGAAATCAATTGCAAGTCACACAAGCAGTCACACGAAGCTCATAGTCCCTAAATTCTCCAGGGATTTCAAGTCAGATTTTCTGATTTCTTCCAGTTCCTTCCATGAGTCATCGACCCTTGATGACAATCTTCTGTGAAGTATATTCAATAACATGCTGATTAAACTTCATTGAAAATTAGTGGTTAAAATCTGGAGAATTAGTCCCCCACTTAATGCTAAGACTTTCTGGTGTAGAAGTGCTAGCATTAATATATTGAAGACAGAATTAAAGCAGACTTGAAGTTTCTTAAATTCATGGGACTAAGTGGAAGACAAATACAGGCTTTGGACTTTGGCTTTACAAAATCAGTACTTTAAGTATATAAGGCAAAGAGCAATCAATCCTATGTGTCCGATCAGAAGTGTTTTTCTTTCTTGAGCTAGAGGCTTGACTAGTGAGCAAGGAGTGGTGGGGAATAATGGAGCGGCCACAGTTGACAGCAGACTTCATCAGTGTGCCACTAGGTTGAACTTGCACGGCGCACAACTGGCACAGCTGCTAAACTGAATTCTGTTCAGGAAACTCGATTTGCGGTGTTTATTGAAATGTCTCCCCCATTCTCTCAGTGTCCAGGACAGGGTGGGAATTAAGACAGAAGAGTGAGATCAAGGCCAGAGGCTAAAGGAAAGACAAAATCCAGATGTTGGAGAGAACAACTTTTAGGAAACACCCTTTTGCATTGTTGACTAGATGATGCCCCTTCCCGCCTCTGTCCCTGCAGGAGATGTAATCCCCACATTTCCACCCAGTTTCTCTCTTGGCTTTCTTCTTTTCATCCTTCAGCGTAGGATGAAATATTGCTTCGCAGAGGGCTTTCACGGCTTCCCCAGCAGAGCATGCTCCTATGCAACCTCTTACCTTGTGTTAAGTTATATCTCTTTAGAACATGCATTATAGCTCCAGGACAATATACCTGCTATTGGCTTACTAGTCTATTCCCTTTTTACCTGAAAGACAGACAGACACAAGCCTACTTTGTTCCCTAGTGTGCATGTGCCATTTAGCTCAGTCCTGGTCTCCATAACATCTCAAAAATGAAATAAATGAGCAGGTGAGTCAATCTCATCAGAATTTTCTGTTTGGAAATTTTGACCCCCTTCCTTTAATAATTTACACCAGTTCTTAGGAAAAATAATAGGGGGTAATCCCAGCAGTGAGATACAATGTGCGTATGAAGTAAAAATATTCAAAACACCCTGTAGATGGATTTAGCATATCTGTTGGAGTGAGTCACGCTTCCTGAGTTCTCACATTAAAAAAAAAGTATTTTGCTTTGATTTTTGGCAATAGAGACAATATCATCTCGTTAATTCAAAAATAAACTGGTTAGTAGGTCTAATCTTTGAATGTAGGTCCACATGCTGACAAGACTCTTTGGTGGTCCCCAGTGGGGAAGATTCATTCCAGGAAGATACAAAGAACAGTTTTTTAATCATGCTACTTTATTTGGAAACATTAGTACCCTCGCTCTGATCTCTGCAAGGGTCTTGTTAGAATAAACTATGCAAAAGAGGTTTTAAAGCCGTTTTTTGTATACACTGTTTTTTGTATCAGTACCATGTTGTGTGGGAGAATTAAGAGGGCATCTGACAGTCTCACACCTAGCTGACTTTTCCTTGTGTGGATCTGAGATAGAGAACAGCAGACTAGGCTGAACAAATTCTGACTATGGACAGTGCACAGGAAGTCACCCAGACTTTAGCCACACACCTTGAAATGATTTGTTTAGTCATTTATTTGATAACCATCTTTTGAATAATCTTTATATCCCAGGCATTGTCCCAGATACTTTCACTCTTTACCTGCCTGGAACTTCAATCCGTCCAAGAAAAAACCAACATGAACAGGAGTCACTCAGGGGTGTGGGACAATTGTATTCTGTCAATTATATTTTAAACAAACGCTGATTGGTTAGTAGCCAGGCAGGAAATATAGGTGGGACAACCAGACAGGAAGTAGAGTCAACTCAATGAAAACAGGAGTATTCTGGGAAGAAGGAAGCTCTTTCTGCAGTTGTGAGCCCACCACAGAAGAAGCAAGATGTGACTGTTTCGCTGAAAAAAGGTACCGAGCCATGTGGCTAGCATAGACAAGAATAATGGGCTAATATAAGTTATAAGAGTTAATAGGAAGCCTGAGCTAATGGGACAATCAGTTTTATAACTAATGTTTACCTCTGTGTGATTTCTTTGGGACTTAATGACTGTGGGAACCAGGCAGGACAGAAACCCCGACAATAACTCAGGATGCAAAGACTGTGCGAAGTATCTACAGGGAGCAACAGGAAGTCTCAGCATGAATGAGGTGAAGGAGGATGGCATATCCCTGCTGACCCTGGGAAGGGAGTTCCAGAAACAGGTGTCAGCAAGAGCCAAGGTTGGAGAGGAGTTTCAGCCTGTCTGGTGTGTTATGGTTGAGTCTTTGTCACAGCATCTCCCTTTCTCTCCTTCCTTTTCTATGTCTCTCTTTAGATATAAATATGTAATAATTTATATATTAATATCTATACATTTTAAATTAATTTATCAGTAAGTACATAGGTTTAAAGAAGTTTATAAATGTATGTACATATGCATGGATACATGCTAATATATCCACTCTCTCTATATATATATATATATGGAGAGTCAGAGAGGTAAAGAGATAGAGATTTTAAGATATTGCCTTATATGTGTAACTGAAGGGAGTCAAGAGTAAATCTAGCACTCACATAGCTGAGGCAGGAGGACTTCCACAAGCTTTGGGACAACCTGGGCTGCACAGTGAGTCAGAGTCAGAGAGAGAGATAGAGACAGAGAGTCTGAAGAGGTAAGTACAGGCAGGATCAAATCCTAAGAAACAACTGTAAGTTTTATTTTGCTGGCCATGTGTGTATGCACGTGTGTGTATATGTGCATGAGTGCATCCACCCATGTCCCTGCATTCATGTCTGTGTACATTATGTATCTGCACACACATGAATATCTGTCTATACCTATGCGTGTGTGTGTGTGTGTGTGTGTGTGTGTGTGTGTGCTTGTATGTGCTCCTTCATTGTTGATCTTTTCTATCTTTTGGAAGAGGCCCACTCAAATAAGGTAATTTGTTTCACTCAAAATCCAACAGTTTTGATATTAATTTCATCCACAATTCTACCTCCATGGAGATGTTCAAAACAGTTTTTGTCCAATATCTGGGCACCTTGATTCTACTGGGTTGACACACAATATTAGCTATCTGGCTGGGACAATGGGACAGGCTACATGGAGAGGAAGGGTTGGTAGTGGAGAGGGCAAGGTATTGCTGAGGAGATGAAGGTGCTTTCGTGAAACTTGCTCTGATTTCCATGAATCCTTCAGACCATTTTCTTTATGGAGAGCCTGGGAAAGAGGGAGCCACACCAGGCATCCATGGGGCTGTGGAAAAGAGGTAATTGTGATTTGGATTCTGGGTCTGGAAGCAAGAGACAAGAAAGGGGATAAATGGCAGAACTGTTTAGGAAGCAGATCAGAGTGAGCTTCCACGGTGGAAGATGGGCCTGATGGGAGAGGGCTCAAGCATGTTCCTCATCTTACAAAAGACAGAGAGACTGGGAGGAATGCACCTAGGGATTTTCTATCAGAATAAGTGGGCATGGGCATAATTTCTTTAAAAACAACTGCAAAATCCCCGTGCTTTCTCGCATCTGTAATTTATACTGGTATCGTAAGTTCTTTGCTAAATGGATGAAATTGCCGTGCAGTTGGAATTACCTACCCGTGTTTTACTTTAATTAACTATAAATCTTTGAGACATGTGAGATAAACCTCGTTCAGGCACAGTTTTCTTTTGGCTATAATTTAAAATAAAACAATTGAGCATTGTGTGCCTTTGTGTGGTATTTGTGAATTTCTCTGCTTACAAAATTGCTAATTGCTTCATTGGATAATATATGATAATTAAGCTTAAAATAGTAATGGTTGCAAGAAGATATTTCAGGTATATTTCAAGTTGGCATTTGCATGATTATTTATGCTCTTCAATTTCAAATGTGTCATAGTAATAATATCATTTTTTCATGATTTAGTTATCAAATGAACTAAAGCTTAAACTGATGAAAATAGCAAAATGCCTTCTCCACTTAAGTAAATTTATTAACACTTGCTTTTAGCTTCAGCTACATTTAGGTTCAAATCATCTTTGGATCTGAGCTGAGTATGGCTTAAAGTGACTTAAACTCTCAAAAACTCAAATTTGTGGAGTAGTTAGGTCCAGAGGGCACACCCAGAAGCTAAAACAAGGTTAATGTAACTTAGTTAAATGGTGGTGAATGGAGCCTGAAAAGTGGTTCTCTTTCCTGTGTACACCCGGGGCTGAGCTGAGCAGAGCGCATCTGCTCTTCCTTGGCCTCCTCTTACCTCTCTGCCAGGGCCTTCAACCCTCAGCGCCCAGGGAGGCCACATTGAAAATCCCGGCATCTCGGCCCCTGGCATCGGGGCTGAGCTAGGCCTTCTTAACTTGGTCAATTAATAATTCTGAAATAACGGATCCAATTAGCTCACTTGTGAGTATACAGCTGTTTATCTTGAAATACCATAGATGAAGCTTTTCAGACCGTGGGCTATGACCCATTTGTCTGCGGCTGAATTAGCAATTCAGATGTGAAGTTGGAGATCATTCCATGGGATGGGCTATAGCAGAACAGGAAATTTCACGCGTAGAAAGCTTTGCAGGGTTCTCTTTGCTTGAATTTTTGTTTTAGTTGTAATGTATTAAACTGTAAGGTAAAATTTTTTTTAAGAGTAATTTGTGATCAAAATATCTAAAAATTACTGGTATAGATTTTAAAGTTAACATGTTTATTTATTTTTTTCTTGGTTTGGGAACTTTTTAGAATCTATTTTTATTTTTTAAAAATGTGTTTCTTCTTTCCCAGTTTCACACACAGACACAAACACACACATGCTATATTTTGACAACACCCTCCCAAAAAGATACTGCTTCTCTCCATAGATTTAAGTCGTATGCTTACAAATGGCCTTGACTAAGCATTGAGAGGGAAATCAAAATACTTTCTTTTTGCTCAACGAATGTGAGAGTATTCACAGAAAAGGGTCTTAAAGCCCCACACATGGCTACAGTCTGCCTACCTGGCAAGGGTCATGGAAATACCTTCCTTTCTTTTCTGTGTCTTAGAGCCACCGACCGCCAACCTTCATGTGTTTAGTCAGCTTCCTATCTCTGTGACAAATACCTGAGTTAAACCAACTTAGTAAGGGGACAGGTTTATTTTGGCTCAGAGTCTCAGAGGTTTCTACACGTCCTGGTTGGCCTGCTGTATGTGAGGTCGAGCATCAGGGCCAGGATCACATGGTGATGGTCACCTCATGAGAGGCAAAAGAAAGAGGAAGAGACCAAGCTCCCTTCAAGAGCATGTCCCCAATGTTCTGACATCCCTCCATTAGGGCACACATCCTCGACTTTCCATTCCCTCCCAAGAGCGGGCTGTAGGGGATACTCCAAACCCCAGCACTTTATGTGTCAGGCTCTTATTGCTACAGTCGCAGCTAATTATACGGGCTAGCCAAGGAATCATGGGATAGCCAAGGAATTTAGCTGTTGATCTTGTTTCTATGAACATCTGACTTTCAAGTAAATTTATAAGTAAAACCTGATCCTAAATTGGATGCTGTTCTTGCCCTCCCTCCTTGTGTGTGTATGTGTATGTGTGTGTGTGTGTGTGTGTGTGTGTGTGGTTTGCTATATTAATGCAAGAGTCAGTAGACTCCTTTTGTAAGGGCCAGACAGGAAAGATTTTAGATTTTGTGACTCATGTACAATCAGGGAAGCAACTACTTAATTGATCCCCCCCTTTATTGAAAATAGATCCTATTCTTACACAATATATCCTAATTATGGCTTCCCCTCCCTCTTCTCCTCCCAGCTCCTTCCCACCTCCTCTCTCATCTGGATCCCTTTCTGTCTCTTATTTAAAAAGATCAAGCTTCTAAGAGATAAAAATAAAACATAATGAAACAAAATATAACGAGATAAAACAAACAAACAAACAAACAAAAAACCCTACCACTTTGAAGTTGGACAAGACAAAACAAAGAAAAGGAAAAGAGCCCAGGAAAAGTCATAAGAACCAGAGACCCACCCATCTACACACTCAGGAATCCTATAGAATCACTAAATTGGAAGCCATAATACATATGTCGAGGAGCTTCTGTCTTCTTTTCTGCAGGGTTTCCCGAGCCCCGAGGGAAGGGATTTGATGAAGTCATCTCACTTAGGGCAGAGTATTCCATGATCTATCTGTGTGTGTAATGTCTGACTGTGGGTCTCTGTTTTTATTTCCATCTGCTGCAAGCTTCTCTGATGGGGGCTAAAGTCAATCTATGTTTTGGACTGGTAGTAATTGGTTTTTTCCTAGGTTCCTGGGCTATATAGTCTCTGGTTCTTGGTTGCTCAGGCAGTATTGGGTATGGACTCCATCTTGTAATGTATAAATGATTTGTTTCAATAAATCTTTATTTATGAATACTAAAGTTTGCATTTTATGTTAACATGTAAGACTATAATGTATGATAACTTCATCAAGTAATATTCATTAAGTCACATTCTTTTTTTTTATTTTTCTCAACCAACCACTGAAAACTGTAAAAAGCAGGGGCTGGAAGGATGGCTCAGTTGGTGATGTGCTTGCCATGCAAGTATAAGGAGAGGAATTGAGGTCTCAAATACCTATATTTTTTAAAAAGTGGAGCATGGTGCTTGGGAGGCAGAGACAAGAGAGTTCCTGGGACTCGCTAGTCAGCCAGTCCATTCTACTTGGTGAATTCCAGACTTGTGAGAAACCATGCCTCAGAATAAAGATGGACAGCTCTCAGAGATCAACATCGGAAGTTCTCCTCTCACCTGCACACATACATACATACATGCACATACATGCACATAAACCTACACATATACAAATGTAAAACACATTCCTAGCTTGTGGGTCATACAAAAACTGATAGTGGCCAGATCTGGCCTGACAGACAGAAATCTGGACGTCTGTATTAGACTATTCCCCCAAAGAAGTATAATGTCATATTTTTATACACCTTAATTGACAAATGATCACTTTAAAAAAAAACCCAAGTCCTTTCTAAAGTAAGAAAAACTAGAAGTTATGAAAGTATATTGGATGCGAGCACAGACCAGTAATTCAGACAATGTGAGAGACCGTCTGGTGGCACTCGGAGACATGTAAGGACCCTGTCTGCCTAGTGTAGGCGTCAGAGCCTCCTCCTGCTTTACAGCGGCCACCATGTCTTCCTGAACACCAGCACTGCCAGGAAATATAGTCTGTAGATCTTTCTAGAACATCTCTGCCCGGTATCACAGCAGGTGAACCGCTTTGAGCCTACAAAAAAAAGCTGACTGATTGTCCTGTAAGTCACCCCGTCCTCTCCTCTTCCTCTTTCTCCCCTCTCTTCCTCTCTCTGTCTTCTTGAAGAGTATGTGGTACTCTGAGAGAATCACATTTTTTTTCTCTTGTACATATGTTTAGTTTGGGAACAGCAATCAAAATGGCTAAGCTACACTGAGGCTCAATCACAAGCTATAAACAATATGAAGGCCTCACCTCAAATCTCATTTAACCTTCACAATAATTCAAGAAGGGAGGACACTGGAGAAGAAGGGTTTGGATGTCCCAGAATGAGTGTGCAGATGAGGCGCTTATTCCTAACCTTAACTGTCACTGAGCCAGCACACACACACACACCTTTCCTTTACACACACAAACATGAAACCACCATTTTGGGATAAATGAGAGTCTTCTGCACACCATACACAAATTCTCAATTTACCTCACTTTATTAGAGTTTCAATCTATTGGGCATCTCTATCAAGGCATTGACAGGATCTATCAACATTTATCTTTCATAGTAGAACTGAACTGTAGCCAAGCTGTTTGGTTTTGCATTTTCTCTTCCCTGAACAGATACAGCGCGACATAACTGACTCTCCGGACTGCATCTTTAAACTCATGGTGAGTCAAAACAAGCAATAAAATGCAATGCGTTATTTCCAGGTTCCAACTTTCCACTAGATGGGAGCACTGGTTGGACAGAGTTTCTAGTAGTCCAAGCTTACTGTGGCTCACTCAGAATAAAATTCTATGCATTTAAAGGATTTTAAAATTCATTAAGTATTTTCAAAAAGAAGGAAGAAATATGTGTGGCATCATTAAGTGGCTGACAGGTGTCTATGAAAGGACACCCCTTATAATAGTAGTTGAAAATATATTAAAGTTGGCTCTCATCATCTGAGAGACGATTCAGTGAGAATTACAGTGGCAAAGATTTGCTGGTTTATCTCAAATGGGGTACGAGACCTCAACAGCAGCACTCCAGTATCAAATGGATAAAAGAAATTAAATCTAGTCATTCATATCTGTGACTTGATTCAGTTCAATTGGATTTCCTGGAGGGTCTAACGAGAATTGCTATGCCCCCTCTTTTTTTTTAGTGTTTTAAACATTTGATAGCAAGCCAAAAGAATAATTCAAATTCATATGAGTTTCTAAAACTTTATCAGGACATGCTCACAGTTTTTCATTAATTTCAGGTCAAGATTTATTTCCAAACAGTAAATAAAGGCTTACAGAAGTACACTTGCATCACCGAATACCTTGGCTTCAAATCCCAATGTGATTTCCTCTTAGATACGACAGAATGTCATTCTGAGCCCGAGCATATGGGCTTCTGCTAATATAAAATGGTGTCTTCGAAAGGTTACTTCTGTTTTCTGCAGGGAGCAGTCATCCTTTGACCTCTATTCAATATGTGACACAGATCTGATTGTGCGGCAGCCATTAGCCTCATCCAAATTCCCTAGTTGGAGGTTGGGGCTTAGGTCAGAGACCACTACTCTTTGGTGTCAAGGCGAAACTTAATTAATGCCTCTAACAAGTATGTAGATGATATTTTGTTCTCCTTAGGATGTATGAAAATGGCCTGCAGGATTTAATCCCGAAAAATGCTTAAAGCAAGAATGGCTGTGTTGTTTGACATGCTCCCATGACCTCCTTCTGAATTGGCCGCACTGTGCTTTTGGCTTTTTCCCAGCCTGCTGGCCAGGTTCCCCTCCCCCAACTCCCCTTGGGCAAAGATTCTTTTCTCTGCAGCTTTCTAATCCCCAAGGCCATGGACTTTTAACAGCACCCGCTCCTCCTTGTGCTGTTCCAGAACCCACCACAGCCACAGGGGCAGAGGTACAAGGCAGGGGGCTGGGCCCATGATGCTGAGACACAATGGTGGTTTCTGTCTGTCGTGTTCTGGGCAGAGGAGGGAGCTCTTCCTGGGAGCTGGTGCTGAAGTGTTCGGTAATCATTTTTCAATGAGAATTGGCAGCTGCCTGCCAGGATGGGATGTTATGTCAGCACGGGTGTCAGAGAATTCGGGAGATTCCGGAAGGAAGTCATTGGCAAATGAGATAGGGCTGGGGAGGGCGCAATGCCAAAGGGCGAGGTGCCATTCAGCAGGTAGCTTTAAAGGTAAATTCTAACCCACATTATTTAGGAGTGCTTCAGAAAGTAGACCTCCTCTCCCAGAGGCACCTGGCCACTGACAGTCCAAAAGGAAAAAGAAAAAGAAAAAAGAAAAAAAAGAAAGAACCTCCTAAACAGCTTTCAACAGAGACTTTTAGAGTCTGTTAAACAAGACTTACACTCTTACACTCACTTGCTGCATAAACCTGTTTAAGCAGTGTTTATTACAAGGGCCGGCCGAGCTGCTTCTCGAATCTGTCTGCTGGTTTCCTGACCCCACCGAGGTATGAGACCCTCCCACTCAGCGCTCCTCACCTCCACAGCTGAGCGGGATATGTTTTCTAACTGAAATCCCCATGGGACAGAGACATCCACAGCTAATTCCCTTGCTTGTGGACTGGTGATTCAGTTGTAACTCTGGGCCCTTCACCTTCGCAGTGAATGCACTCTGCCTTGTGTTTGAAAGTTTGCAACTCGGGTTTCTTGGGAGATTTCCTGATAGGCGCACTGCAACCTTTGGTTTTACAGTTCCACTGTTTGTGTTCCAATGTCCTTTCCCATCAGCCCTTATCTCCTGTGTTTTCTGATTTGAGGATGTTGCAGTCAGAATGTTTATTCCTTTTGAGAATTTCACCTGGCGACATAAGCTCTTGTGGACAGAAGAGAAATTAGGTTCATTGCTAAATTCATTGCTAAAACCACCCAGCCCCCCACTTAGTGAGTAAGCAACAGGTATCTAAAAATAAGAATAAAGAAAATGAATGAATCATAAAGAAATGAATGGGAAAATATTGAAAAACAAGAGTTCTGCAGAGTGAAGGAGTATCCAGGTCTTGGGAAAGCAGTTCCCGTCAGTCATTGTCTTCCTTTCTAGAGGACAGCGCTTTCTTCAGTTTGCTGGGGACATTGTTGGTGTTAAAGCTGGTGTGGTATGGTGTGGGTGTGGGTGTGGGTGTGGGGGTGGGGGTGGGAGGGGTGTGTGTGGGTGTGCGCGCGCGCAAGTGCGCGCGCGCACACCCACACCCACGCTCAGCTCCTGGCGAGTGCATGCACTTTTTATGCCACCATTGCGATCTCTCTCCTGAGAAACAGGCCCAAGAACTTCGCAGGCCAAGGCAGCAAGCGCCTTAACAGAATCTGCGTTTCGCATTCTTCCATCATGGTGGCTGGGCTTGGTTCACACCTCCGCAGGCCCAGGTGAGAAGCCCAGCTTGGCTTGTAGATTTCCAGGGAACAGAGCAGAAGATGCTCTGAGGAAATTCTGAATTTCAGCCACTTTTGGCACATGACTGTGTCAGCCAAAACACATTTCTGGGAGTGGAATTGTGGGCATCTTGCCCCCAGTGGCAAGTTTCACTTGTAACATAAAAGAAGAAAATGTGACAGTGCACTCCAGGGAGTGAAATATTTTTAAAATCCTGAAAAATGGTTTTTAAAATGCCCTACATTGATTGGAAATTCGGGAAAAAAAAAACCGATGGTAACAGTAGCAGCAATATAAACAGCTGACGTTGGGGCAGGGGCATTTCTTAGACGCTAGGTACAGTGTTTGTGTGTGAGTGTGTGTGTGTGTGTGTGTGTGTGTGAGTGTGTGTGTGTGTGTGCGTGTGTGTGTGTGTGTGCGCGCGCATGCGTGTGTGGAGACTAGCATTCACTGGGTATTTTTCTCACTCACCCTCCACCTTATTGAGATGGGGAAAGTACGCTCATTGGACCTAGATCTAGCCAATTTGGCTAGACTGACTTTCAAGTAAGCCCTTGCTATCTCCCTGCCTCTTCTTGCCCAGCATGGGGATTGCCAAGTTTTCTGGGGGGATCTGAACTCACATCTTCCTGCTTAAACAGCAAGCACCTTAATGACTGTGCCACCTTCCTAGCCCATGAAGCTAAAATTCTTTTCGACATTGTCTTACTTATTCCTCAAGATACAGGGCCCCTATCTGTAGGGTAGTCACTGTACCTGTATAGTCCATGTGAGACTTGGTTTGTCACATGATACAACTTTAGAGTACTATGGTATAGAGGCCTCCCATCTCCAGATTTCACAAACAGCTCATCTTTTGATTTAATAGAAACCGTTGATGGGCATAGTTTCTTAAGTTTGCCATAAAATTTGCTGAAAAACGAAAATCTGAACATGTTGTTTACTTTACATTGGCACAGGAGCGAACTCACAGTGTGGCAGAGCGATGCCTCCAAGGAATTCAAACGAGATCAAGAATTTCTCTTTCTACCTCGCTCTTACAGGAACACCTTTTTGTGTGGCATACATTACATCCATGGAAACACATTAGCAAGAAGTAAGCCGTGAACCCTACTCCTGCCCAGAATTACCCAGTATAACAGGGACAGAATTCGGTGCCCTTTCATTGTATATTTTATACTTATTTCTTACAGAGTTTTGATTTAGATTCAGATAAACATCTACAGTTCAGCTCATTTTTCTTTCAAATAAAAGTCCAAAGGGTAAAATAAAAAAAACATCTTAAGATGAATTTGGGATATTTATAGTAAGAGAGAAAAAAAAGAATACTATTGGTGGTGGTTTTTTTTCTCCCCCCAAAGACAGGGTTTCTGTGTTTATGTAGCCCTGGTTGTCCTGGAAACTCACTCTGTAGACCAGGCTGGCCTAGAACTCAGAGATTCATCTGCCTCTGCCTCCTGAATCCTGGGTTTAAAGACGTATGCCATCTCCTCCTGGCACTGGTGCTGTTTTGAAAGTTTCTCAAAACTTCAGTGGTTAGAACAGAGCTCAAGGCAAAAACAGTGCTTAAAAAAAAAACCCATAGAACATGCTAGAAAAGGTTAAAGCCCAAGCAGAAGCTCCCGAGAAAGGAAAGTGCCCACATGGTGGGGTGTCCTTTGAATCTCTTTAGGTTGTTTTCTAGATGAAACTATGAGAAAAAACTGAAATTATATTTCCCTTCCAGCTAGTTAAGCCTCAAATCCCCAGATGAAAAAAAAATGTTTTCTTTTTGGACAGTGATGTATTTCTAGTCTGTCTATTCCCAGAACAAACACAGCAAAAACCCATTTCAGGCACTGACTAAAATAAAAGACAGGGGCAGAGATCACTCAAATGGCAAAGCGTTGCTATAAATTGCCGTTTTGCAGGTAACCCCCACTCACTGGGAAAGGGTAGGTGGGCTGGTTCTCTATTACCTCTGCAGCCATAGTTTGTCAAACCTACTGCTATTGAATCCCCCACTTACATAATGCTTGTATTTTCACAGACAGAAACGCAGCTTCTGTCTAAACTGTGGCAGATGGAGCTGTTGGCTACCCAGCAGTCTTTTCTCATCATTTCTTCCTTCCTAATAGAATTCTAGATTTATTCAAGAGTGATTTTTTTTACACACACATACACATGTACACAATGCTTGGAGGATTTGATTACAAATGTGAAGTCTTTAGTCCAAAAGCCAAATCGCACCTCAAAAAAAAAAAAAAAAACCTCAGAAATTAATACTGTATTGGGGACTAGTTGACTTGTGACTGTCACATGGGACCAAGGAGCACCACCCTTAATCTTTAATTGCGAGATGCTTCTCTGCCTTCAATCCCTTCAGATAGACAGAAATAAGAAAGCTTAGAGCTTCAGCTGCCAGTGGCAAACATCTTAAGCCCTGAAGGAAATCATTGGTTGGATGACTTTGGTGCTGCACAGAGCAGGATGAAGAGAGAACGACCCTGGCCTTTTGTTTCTCATCATCCTGGGTCCTATTTCTCTAGGACTCTTTCTTGTGGAAAATCATCATTTTACTTATTCTTAAGTGTAAGACAAGATTTTCTCATTGCCAAGGCTCGCATCACCCTAATACACAGGCTAACACAAGGAGTCCAAAGGACTGGGCAGTGATCAGATCTTCAGATGCTGAGCATGTGCTAGTTCCTTTTTCTGGTGTCTTCCCTGTTAATAGTGGTACTTACCGACCCCCTCTTTACTGCCATTGACTTAGTCACTTCCCCAAGTTCTTTAATCCCCTTATTTGTCTGAAGTTGAGAGGTGAGATGTGGGAGAAGAGTTCACTAAACTGGTTTGTATCACTTGTGCTAATGAGAAACACTACTAATTGCAAGTGTCAATCAACGGGAAGGGGAAAGGGCAAATAACAGCACCAGGGAGAGCTGACCCAATGACTCTGCAACCAGGTTTCTATGGCTTTTTTTTTTGAGAGTTACAATTTTTCACAATTGTCAGATGCAATTGAAATATTTTCTTGAAGGGAATATAGTACCTAATTTAGTTCAGGAAATCTGTGGATATAAAATAAACTAATTTCAGCTTCAATGCTTAGTACGTTTAAAATTGTTTATGTCCCGTTGCCTTCAAGTTGATGGACAGCACATTTAACAGAAGTATAAAGGAACACCATCCAAATCCCATTCCCTTCATCTCATAACCTTATGAGATGGTGCGGGAGAATTATCTGTATTCTGTCAATCATATTTTAATAAAACACTGATTGGCCAGGCAGGCAGTATAGGCGGGAAAGCCAGACAGGAAGTAGGGGTGGAGCAAAGAGACTGGG
This sequence comes from Myodes glareolus, assembly GCF_982192425.1. Lineage (NCBI taxonomy): Eukaryota > Metazoa > Chordata > Mammalia > Rodentia > Cricetidae > Myodes > Myodes glareolus. The sequence continues at coordinate 55,246,303 of NC_142040.1, forward strand.
AGTATTCTGGAAGCAGAAGCTCTCTCTCAGCCATTCCTGGGCAGACCACCGAAGAGGCAACATGTAAGCTGTCACACTGAGAAAGGTACTGAGCCCATGTGGCTAACATAGATAAGGATAATGGGGTAACATAAGTTATAAGAGCTAATAAGTAGCCAGAGCTAAGGGCCAATCAGTTTATAACCTTATGGAGTCCTGTGTGTAATTTTTCTTTGGGCTTGCCGGCTGTTGGGGTACTGGGCGGGACAGAAACCCCAACAAGCCGGCCCCTCATGTTACATATGGCGCCCAGACGTGGATAAATGAATCCACAGAAAGCCTGAGAAAGTTTGGGAAAGAATAGAGTAAAGTATGTTTTCTTGGTAGCAGCAATTTTTCGGTTCTGCTCTGCTTGCTAGAGGCAAGCAAATGCTCTCATCTAAGAGATGCTTCTTGACTCAGCCTTAGCTGCAAAACCTTGCAGCTCATTAAGAGGTCCTGCCACGAAACACTTAAATGCTGTTGGTGAAAAGCTGAACGCATGCTTTTCGGTTTTCAGTCGTAGCAGGAAAAAAGCTGTGCTGTTTTAAAATGCCGGCTTTCTGGGCTGTCCTGCCAGGACAAACTCTGACTCTTGCAGGCAGGCAGTCCGACTGAGTGTGGTCTGTGAGCAGAATGCTGCAGCTTGCTTGCTAGCAAGGACATTGAAACACGACAGAGTTGTGGCAGTGAACACAGTTGTGGCTGGTATCTCAGCTATGAGTCTGGAAAGCTAAGGAATGAGCTGGATCTAGCTGTCAAAGCCACAGCTTTCCATATTGCTTTGTAAATTAAAGGCTCATGTGGTCAGAAAAAGAGAGATAAACAGTAAAGAGAGATTCAAAGAGGAAGAAAACCTCTAAATGGTTTACAGTGTGTATATGCAGGCTAAAAGTTAAAGTTCTTAGAGTTAAAAGGAAAGAAAGAGAGTAGTTGGGTGTGGTGGTACACACCTTTAATCCCAATGCCTGGGAGGCAGAGGCATATTGACCTCTGTGACTTCAAGGGGTAGAGGTAGATTGACCTCTGTGACTTCAAGGTGTGGTAGTACACACCTTTAATCCCAATGCCTGGGAGGCAGAGACAGATCTCTGTGAGTTCAAGGTGTGGTAGCACACACCTTTAATCCCAGTGCTGGGGAGGCTGAGACAGTGGGGATCTCTGAGTTCAAGGACAGCCTGGTCTACAGAGTTATTCCAGGACAAAGATATATACAGAGAACCTGTCTCAAAAAGCCAAAAGTTAAAAGTAAAAATAAAAGAAATAGAGGTTAAAGTAAAGCCACATAAAGATGGAAAATATACAGAGAATCTTGATACTGTATGCTATTTTGCTCTCTTTAAATTGTTTGATTGCTGAGGAAGGAGCAACAACTGCTAAAAGACTTTTGTTTATAAATGCTACTGAACTAACCCAAGATAGGAATTTTGAAAATACCTTGGCTTCAAAATTGAAGTCAAAAGGTATGTTACTTTGGAGAAGAGATTTTGCTTTTGTTTCCACAGAAAACGAGAGACTCTGGATTTATTCAGAGTTAGGAATAATCACCTTTGACCAAGGGAGGCCACCTGAAAAATCTCCGATAGGAACAGATGGCCCAGATGACAGAGGTCTACATCCAGAACTGATCCAAGACTGCTGCCTGAGATGATCGAGACTCAGAATACTCCAGTCATGACTTGATTATAACTCTAAATTTTCTTTAGGTCCCCTTAAGACTATCAGCGCCCCCAACCAGCAGGAAGTAGCCTGAAATACTACGCCCACATTCACAACAAATGGATTATGGGTATTTTCCTTTGTTTAAAAAAAAAAAAAAGAGAGGGAAATGGTGCGGGAGAATTATCTGTATTCTGTCAATCATATTTTAATAAAACGCTGATTGGCCAGGCAGGCAGTATAGGCGGGAAAGCCAGACAGGAAGTAGGGGTGGAGCAAAGAGACTGGGAGTATTCTGGAAGCAGAAGCTCTCTCTCAGCCATTCCTGGGCAGACCACCGAAGAGGCAACATGTAAGCTGTCACACTGAGAAAGGTACTGAGCCCATGTGGCTAACATAGATAAGGATAATGGGGTAACATAAGTTATAAGAGCTAATAAGTAGCCAGAGCTAAGGGCCAATCAGTTTATAACCTTATGGAGTCCTGTGTGTAATTTCTCTTTGGGATTTGCCGGCTGTTGGGGTACCGGGCGGGATGGAAACCCCAACAAGCCGGCCCTCATGTTACAATGAGACATTTGATATATTGAGATGAAGCTGGGCTGAGCTGTGTATTCACTGCCAAGCAATATTCATGAGGTTGCTGCCCCTTAAGAAACGAAACAGGACTACACAACCAGCCAAGTCTAATTTTGCCTCCTTTGTACAGCTACATCCAAGGTTACAACAAAGTATATGGAATCTGATATTTGACCTCCTCTGGAACTTCAAGAAACATCCGCCAAGTAGGAATTGGAAGAAAAAAATGATCATGTTCACAAGACACATACACAAGAGTCTTCCACAGATTCCTCTGCAGATTCAGTTTGATGTATGACTATGGGTAGATAATAAACCAAAAGATAACCAAGGGTTATCAAGCTAGTTTGTGCTTAGGAGAAAAACCATATGACCAGTTTCAAACTGGAGCACAGAAATGAAGAACTGTAACAGCTTTAGACCTTGTTGTAGATGACCAACAAAATACCAACTGCCAGCTAAGATGTTCAATTACTCTGTTACTAGGTGCTTCAGTTAGGATATGTAACTGTTTTTCAGATATTTGTTCAAAGACACAAAGATAGGGAAGAGAGAGAGAGAAGGGGGTAGGAGGGACAGAGGTGGAGGTGGCCGGGAGAGAGATTCCTAACCTATTGAGGGCCTCTATGGACAGTTCTGGAGTCTGGCATGGACCCGCCTCTCATGCATCTGAAAGAAATCAGATTACTAGAAAAGAAGCTACCATCCAACACGAATAATGTAAGAGTATATAAATGTAGCCCAAAGTTCCATAATGAGTAGTTTCCATTTGTTCTTTCAACCAACATTTAATGAGTTCTCTCTATTTGTCAAAATCGCTGCTAGATATTAAGAACTAGAAATATGACTCAGTAGGCTCTTTCTCAGGATGCAGTAGGTGAGACTGAGATGCACCTGCAGAGACTTCTGGAAAGGGGGTGTGACCTCTGCACTGACACTAAGGATGGACAATGACATGATCTTGCAGCGAGAAATAAATAGGCGTGAGGAGGGGACTAGATGCCCCTAGAAGAAACAGATTCATGACCTTTTCCCTGGCAAAATATCTAACCAAATGAAGACAAGTGAGAACCCCAGGGAGTCAGTAATTAGGACATCTGTACCAGTGGTTCCGACTGAACATGCGCCAAGTTGTGTCCAACATATTCAGCTCCACATTTAGCAATGGTCATCCTATCCCTTTCATGACTAAAAGACCCAATTCTAGCCAGGTGTGGTGGCCCACATTGTAATCCCAGCAGTCAAAAGGCTGAGGCAGGAGGATGATGGTGAGTTCTACGCTAGCCTGTGCTGTATATTTAGTACCAGGTCAGCCCAAGTTGCATAGTGAGATTTTGTCTCCACCCCACCCGACTCTTGTCTCCCTCCCACTCTGAAAGCCAAACTGATCCATTCATTCCCCACCTAATTTCTGCCTATTTAATACACATTTCCCACAAGACTTTTCCGTCATATTAAATACCTACTGAAACCAACCTAGTGTCAAAGCACATAGAGCCACCAGCCTTTGCACAAAGATGTTCACTAAATAATTATTGAAGGAATTAGAGACAGGGCGACCATGAAATATTCTAAGACATACTGTCCAAACTCAAAACACATCAGGGTTTTAGTGGGGAAGACGGATGTGACACTATTTTTGAGGCTGGGCAGGATGGTAACCGACAAACTTGAAAACAAATAGAAACACTGCCAACGTCACTCAAGACTCAGTGTGAACTCTAAAGTCCTAGAATGTAAATGTAGGGAGAATGAACAACATAACTCACACTATCTCAGACCCGCCACAGAAAGCATGGACTGCTGACCTTGGCCAGAGAGGGAGGAATAAAACCCATTTCTCCTACATAGCTGATGTATGTTGTACTACCTCTGCTGGTCTCTCCAGAGCTGGGCACAGGGGCTCTTGATAAATATTGTCGAATGAATTAACTAATGAACGATGAATCTGAACCTCCCAAACACTCTGGCCAGCTTTCCCTTGGGAATAACAACAAGAGATTAAAAGATTGATTCAAATTAAACTGAAGAGCCGGACCTAAAGTGAAATGGTTTTCTTGAGGTTGAAATCTGTGGATTTGGATTATGATGAGTTGACCTAATTTATAAGAGAACAGATTAGTGTACTGAGGGGTTGAGGGGTGAGAAGGAAGGGGGAAGTTTCTTACGATGTTTCTGAGTTATAGAAATAAATTGTTTTGTGTGTGTGTGCGTGTGTGTAATCTGTATACCCATTACTTCTGTATTTAAGATACACACATTCGAATCTATCTACCTGCATTTATCATCATCAACTATCACCTATCTAATTCATTACCCATCCACTCATTATTTGAATACATAATGCATACACGTGAGTATATTCTTACATATTAAGCATAATGGGCGCCATAATGTATGGTTAAAACAGCGGAGGAATACATTTTACCTTCTAAGAACTAGCAGTGATGTAACATGAGGGCCAGCTTGTTGGGGTTTCTGTCCTGCCCAGTACCCCACAGCCCACAAGTTCCAAAGAAAATCACACATAGTCTACATTAGGTTATAAACTGATTGGCCCATTAGGTCAGGCTACTTATTAGCTCTTATGACATATGTCACCCCATTATCCTTATCTACATTAGCCACAGGGCTTGGTACCTTTTTCAGCTGTCAGTTCACATGTTGCATCTTCGGTGGTCTGGGCAGGAAGGAATGGCTGAGGGAGCTTCCTCCTCCCTAGCCTTCTCCTATTCTCATTGCCCCGCTTCTACTTCCTGCCTGGTTGACCCGCCTATACTTCCTGCCTGGCCAATCAGCGTTTTATTAAAATACATGATTGACAGAATACAGACAATTCTCCTGCACCACAGTGAGACTTTGGAACAAGGAGCAAAAGTGCTTAGTTTCCTAGTGTTGTCTTGTATGCAGGGGAGCATGACAGTATTTACTTCAGGGTCTTGTTGAGAGGACTGAATTTACATTTTTAGAATGATCTTTAGAATGTGCCTAAAGTGATGTGAATGCTCTCTGAGTGACAGATCTTAGTTATTACACTTCTTCGTTCCCTCCTGTCCTCTTTCTTCCTAAGACGAGGGAACACATTGGATCATTTCAGCAAGAAGTAAAAACAAGTCATGTACCGACCAAGCAAGGAAGCAGTCGTCTTAGTTATGGGGGGCGGGGGAGAAGAGTCTACACATGGCTACTAAAACTGTAAAGGTAAAAGTTCTCAGGAGGACAATGTTTAGATTAGGTTTGGCTTCTTAAAATACAATATATGAAAAGCATAAACCTAGAAGTATGTTCTGTCTCCAAACACAAATTAAGAATTAAAGAAATCAAATTGTCAGACTCTGTAATCTGCTTAGGAAAGCATAAATTGTTAATCAGGCTCCAGGCTACGATGCTTACGACCAACTTTAGCAAGAAGTCTGCCTGGAGGAGGAGAGGATCGGGCGGCTCCGTTTTGAAGGCTCGGCAGCCTGTTAACCCCAAGCCCTCTGGCTCTCCGGACACCATTGATAGAGTTCCCTTTGAAATAGACTTCCTTTAAATGAGTCAGTTATTAAAAATTAAGTCATCAGCACAAGCTCGAAAAATTATATTTTCACTAGCCTGAATGAGATGAAAGAAAATAAATCAGATTTTTTTTTTTTTGAGAGAACTGTTTGTAACTGGAGGGTGATTTTCACCCAACAGACAGTTCTTCCTGAGCCTGTATGGTGTGTTCGGTCACTCATGCTGCCGTCATCCTAAAACTCTGATCTTGTGGCTGGAAAGTGATATTTCAAAGCCATTTTCTCATTTCCCCCTCCGAACCTAGATTTATCTATTCCATAAAGTGTTTTCTATTTGTATCAGAAGGGCTTTTGCTGTGGAAAGAGTCAAATAATGAATTTCCCCAAAACTCTAGGCTGAATATCATCCTTAGGAACACTTGTCAATCAGATGGAACCTAAATTGGAAAGCGTGCGACAAGCCCAGCATCTCCTTAGCATGCAGAACCTCGTGGCGGCTTCTCTGAACTGTCAAGCGTAACACAGTCCAACTTTCACTCCTGGCTTTAAAGTGCTTTTTGTAACATTGTGGGTGTTAGCACACAGATTTTTAATTATTAAATCGGGAAACTTTGGCCCTTGTCTTCGGTGACTGGGAAAGCTGATCAACCATGATGAAAAGATGATGATACAAGAAAGAAGTAAGAAAGTAGGTCGTTTAAAAGTTCCATTTTTGTGTAGTGACAAACTGGGAAGAAAACGGAGGCTCTCTGAGCACTCAGAACATCAGTGTGCGAATCCACCTTTGGCTCCAGAGTTCCCCATGGATCTAACCCCACTTTTCAATAATTTCTTCTCTTTGTGTCCATCATATCACACTCTTTCTTTAGATCACGTGGGATTTAGCTACTAGAATTTTATTAACCTCCATATTTAAATAAAGTCACTGCACCCATTTAGTATCCTGTTTGGGGTGAAAGTAGCCATTTTCGTCATCAGCATCTATGTTGCACACTGCCCTACCGGGTACTCTTCTGTGGCCATCTCTGAAATGATTTTTTTTTTTTATTTTTTAGGACCCAAAAGTATATGTCCATTTAAATTCAATTCAAGTGATGGGGAGATCTTTGTTTGTCTGTTTGTTTTATAAACCACAGTGATCCTTCTAGAGATATTTAGGAGTATAGTATCCACAATTGATACCCACTGGCAAAGGGGAAATCAGTTTTCTCCAAAGGATGGTCACTGGGTACATACATTAACCACACCTCAGGGCAGGCCCCTTCCCTAGGAGAAACTGGTCAACACAAAGCAAACTCAATGGTATTTTTGTAAACTCTTTGTTTCATTTTGCTTTGTTTAGGCATGGTTGTTTTTTTTTTTTTGTCTTTCATTTGTTTTGAATTTCCTTTTTGCACTTTTGAAATGTCTATTTGCTCATGTGCTTCTTGTTGTTTGTTTGTGTCTGTTTTCTAAAGAGAGAGAGAAAGAACATAAAGACAAAGTTAGGTGAGTTCAAAGGTGGGGAGGATCTTGGGGGGATTTGGCAGAGGGGAAACACGATTTAATCATATGATATGAAAAATGTCAAATGCAGGTCTCGGAGCTGTGTCTAGCATGTTTGCAGTTCCTTCAAAGCCAACTGACGGGTTGGCCACTTTGCTTTCTGTGGAGGTAGGATGTGCTGCCCAGCTGGTACTCTGGCATGTGGGGGCGATAGAGTAGAAACTCTTTTTCTTGAGGACAGTAACTGCCAGTGATCCTATTTCCTCCAACTAGTTAATCAGGGCCTGCTCCAAACATCTCTTGTTTTGATAAAAAGAGAAAAGGTATCAAAAGGTTCCCTTGTAGAATTAATTCTTTATGAAACACTGGCAAAATCCCAACTAGATACTTTTAAGCAAGCAGCTTAATTTGAGGATAATTGCCAGGAGACGCAGTAGCTTGATGTGGTCCACATTAGGGTTCATCAGCGACGTAGTCGTCATGGTGAGCTCTGTCATTTTGCATTGGTGATTTCATAGTCTGACCACACACTGCTCTGATCGGTGTTGAATTAGTACATGTTGCTAAGGAGATGGCAGAATATTTCATTTGAATGTGAAATTGAACAGCTTTAAACATTCTACAAGGTGGATGATAGATTAATAAAATTCATTTTTATTCTTGCAGTTAAAAGCATGATATACTTGCTTTCATGGATGAAAGCTATATTATACCTGAGAGAACCATCACTTTTAAAAGTAAAAATGAGTACATTAAAATACAAATCAACATTTTTTAGAGATTTTTTTTGTTTGTTTGTCCATAAGTATATGAAGTTTATTTTTATGGAGAATTGCATCCCTTTTATTATTTATTTGGTTAAGATAAGCTGTGTTTGCTCTTGCGTATTAGATTAGATATAAATTTAAAATTTGTCATTGCTTGCTAAATAATCCATTATACAATCAAATGGAGAAATTAATTGTTTATGACACATTCTGGCCATCATCTTGGAAAAGTACATTTGTAGAGACTACATGTTCATATAGTCAAAGATCACTTTGGTTCCAAATATTAGAATTAATATCTATAGTGCTTTTTTTTTGAGACTAGAGATCGGACCTGAGGCTTTGTTCATGCTAGACAAGTGTTCTACCACTGAGCTATATTCCCATGTATGTTGTAATTAAAGGACCCAAGGATACCTGTTGGTCCAGTGGTTTTTGTATAGTTTGCCTTTTTGCCTCTTCTATAATTACAAGTTGCCTTTGTTTTTTTGCTCATCCATATAAGAAGGAAGTGAACAAGGCCTCATTTTTCAATATGAAGACATTCATTATACAACCCATTGGTCATAAGGCTTTTGGATTTCATGGAACATTAACAGTTTTATTTTTTAAAAGGGGGAAGAGTTGACATTGAGTTGCTTGCCAGATTTTAATCTTGCCAAGGTAAAACCCAGCATAATTTATCCATACATACACTCTAGTGAAAGAACTGACATTATAACTTCAAAGGAAGGTCATTGTCTGAGTTTTTAATATAGAATAAATGGAGGTTTATGAAACACAGAAAATGTTGCCATTAATTTTCATATCTAATCACTAACCAATAAATTTACTTTTGAAAGATGAACTCTTGACTTTGAGTATCTGGAAAAGTCATTTATTTGGATAAGGATCATTCAAGCCTGTCATCAGGTTCTTACACATAAACCAAGTCTCAAAAGTGCACTGCCAACACCCAAACAGGAACAAAATTTTGCAGGAGATATTAAAATTTTTCTTTGCAATAGAAGTTAAAAAAATGTGGAAACACAGAAATCTAGAAGAACCGTTTATCTCTATTCTTATCGGTTCGTTGTCAAGACCGCACCGCTATGGAATACAAACAACAACTCCGTAGCTGTATTTCCTCTTTAATTTTTAATGCAAGAATTAAGCAGAAATGACAAAGAGCAATGACATCCAGTGACTAGATATCAAGTTATAGGAGAGAGAGAGATTAAAGAACAAAATGAATGTAGTACATCCACAGACAAGTCACACTGCATCTCCCGGCTTATCAGTTATCTCGTATGCAAATGGTTGGTATGGGATGAAGTCTCTGAGAACCTTCTCATGCCGCACATTATCTGATTATGTGTCCCATTATCAGACTCTCTTTGGAGGCTGGATGAGCTACATGATGTTTTAAAAGTGGCAATAGGGAGAACAAAGGAGAATGGTGGCTCTTCTGTCACATACAGTGACCCTGATGGAAGAGCCTCTTCCTCCTTCTCTCACCACTTCTTTCTTTGCTTTTCTTGTGGATTTGGGTGCATATGCATATGAAATTTTACTTTGAAAAGAATCCATTCAGAGTCAGACCTTATGGTACACGGCGCCCATAATGCTGTCACTTGGGAAGCAGAGGCAGGAGGAAAAGGAGTTCAAGGCAGTCCTTTGATACATGGGGATTTGGGGTCCAGGGCTATACAAGGCCTGCCCCCTCACTCTTTCTAAAGTTATTTAGAGTAGATTCTATATAGTGATAGTAATAAAGTAATGAAATTGTGGTTATACAAGAAGCAAACAACTTCTTTTACTTATCATATAGGGAAGGATATAAATGGTATATTTATTTATATCCCAGTGTGTATACATGGGAGAATGGAGGGCAACCTTGGATGTGTTCACTGGGATCTGGGATCTGGGCCTTTCTGATTAGGCTTTGTTGGCTGGCCAGTGAGAACTAGGGATTGAATTGTCTCCTCCCCAGTGCTGGGATCATAGTCCAGATCTTGCATGGCTTTTTATATGGATGCTGATGCTGGAGCTTGAACACGGTCCTCATGGGTGTACAGCAAGCACTTTCCTGACCAAGTGACCATCCCAAGTTCTATAAATACACTCTTACTCAGCATCCCAATCGCCTTGGGCATACTGGATTGTTACTGTTATGATTCGGGACTGATGTACTTAGAGGTACTTACTATGAAGTCGGGTTGTTCCTTACCATCAGTGAAACGAATGGTTTCAGTTTTAGCTACTTTCTCACAGTGCTTCCTCCATCAGTGAAGCTATCTCTCAGGGCAGGAGAAGATAATGATGCTCAGACAAATAGCCCACAGATGATCTTCTCTGTTTATAAGCGCTAATGTGTGATTATAAATGCAATCTAAAAATCGAGTAACCTAGAAACATTTTCCTTAGCCTTAAACTTTGCCTTCCTCTGGTCAAAAATAATCAAATCATTCCCATGCCCTCTGCTGCTCAGTGTTTCTCAGAGAGAGAGTCACACTTGCACTTCTAAGATATCGCAAGTGTTTGCTAACAGCACATTCATTAAGTGCTTGGCTCAAAGGGAAATTCCCTGGAAATTCAAACTAAGGAAGGGCTAAGTAAAGAGGAAACACACATTAGATTTCCCCTTTGATTTACGACGTGAGTGTTATGATGCAAAGTGCACATTAAACTGGGGCGCTGTCTCAGTGGTAGGCCTGCCAAGAGTATATAAGGCTCCAGGTTTAAACTCCAGTTCCAGGGGTTCTGATGCTTTATTTGCCCTCTGCAGGCACCAGGCATACATGTGTTACACACACAAGCACACAGGCAAAACAAACAGAACAAAAGCCCCCAAACTGATTTTTCAGCCAGGCATGCTGGCTCCTGCCTGTATTTCTAAGCACAAGATAGGCTAAGTTGGGTTGTGAACCATCCTGGGCTACATAATGGATTCCAGTGTAACCTGGGCTACAGAGTGACAGTCTGTCTCAAAAAAACCCAAACAAACAAAAACAAAAAAAAAAACCAAACCAAAACAAAACAAAAAAAAACCCAACCAACCAAACAAACAAAAAACCTCACCAAACAAACAAAACCAGAGTAAAATGCTTAGGACATTGCATGACTTTATAGGAAAGCCCAGTAAAGCTTAGTTTGTCATTATTATTTAGACATATACAAATTCTGAACTCAGCGGCTGAAGAGGTGGTTCAATAGTTAAAGAGCATTTGCTACTGTGGCAGAGAACCTGGATTCAGACCCACATGGCCACTCACAGCCATCCGTAACTCCAGTTTTGCCCTCTGCAGGCACCAGTCATGAATGCATTGTATATACATACACACAGACAAAACATTCAGATACATAAAATAAATAAATAAAAACTCTGACCCTCTCTCTGTGTATGTGTTTAAATCCACCTCCTCATATGTATAAATAACAGTACTGTAGAATTAAAAGTCTTCCGTGCCAAGTGTGGAGGTGTTGGGGGAGCTCCCTTGGTGGTCCGTCTTTCATTCTCTCTACCATACAAATCGTTTTGTTTGTTTGTTTGGCTGGTTTTTTGTCTAAATCACTATTTTATACTTGGCTTGCAGGCCTCAGAGAAGACAGAGCCACCTGTTTGACTTGTATGATAAGAAAGAGATGAGAAAGGAAAGAGCTAGTCTTTAAAGTATTAAGAAACACTTTCTTGATTCTGATGACTATCTGACCACATTAAAACAATACTCATCTGGTTAATTTATAGCCAAGCCATGATCGTCTCTTTAGGTGGTAATTTCTAAAGGTTGATTTTCAGGTTTGCATTCCAGAGTAGAGCCCAGCAGTGTATATGAACACGCTAAGGGTGCAGTTGAACTTGAAGTACCCTGCTTATGAGGAAGAAAGATTCCGTGAGAAACAGGCACGTTTTATTTTGTTTTGATTCTTGTGTTCTAACGGACGTGGAATTCATCTCTTTCGGTTTCTGTCTGGGCCATGTCCTCAGCTTAACTTTTCTTCTTGCCGGTTTTCATTACTGTGGCTTATTGGGTTTCTTGACCATCTTTGGTCAAACCTACTTATTTAGGAAATTATAGAAAGACATGGTATACTCTCAAGTGATGAGCTGTGAAGATAGATTAGACCCCATGGAAAGCTAGTATTATGATGATCATCTTCAAAACTTGCTCTCCTCTATGAGAACACTGTGTATCTACTGGTAGAAGCTTTCGACTTACGCTGCCAAATATTGCAAAATCAAATCTTAATAGTAGCATTGTGACTTAAATTAAACTCTTTTTTTTAATAAATCTCAGAAAGGTGGTCTGACTGCTAGAGAAATTGGGTACTCAACAGTGTTCATGCCAAGATAATAATGAGACGAGACGGGATGATATAGAAGTCTGTGTGGATGGGAGACACAGCCACTGCACTCACATCTGTGGAACGTTTATGAAGGTGCTCTCGAGGTAATCATCCTACAGCAGGTGTTTGGACTGGAAGTCTTGGAAGTTCCCCGAACAGTCTAGTCTTGAACAGCTAGACTACTGGCTGAGGTTGCTTCCCTCGGGCCAAACTGTTTTTGGCTTAGCTAATTTGACTGTTTCTCACCTCGTAAGCAGACCAACTTTCTGAAAGAGTACTTACAGGTTCTCTCAGGCTCCTTCGGTTCCTACTCTGTGGTTAATAGTGATCCAAGTTCAATAGGGAAAACCTGAAGTTTCTCATAGGACTGCTTTGAAAATAGGAGGCTTTACCCTAAAGAGGAACTTTTAAAACTATAGGCAAATTCAGTTTTACAAGAGCAAGTTCAAACAAAAGCATTTATGGTTGATATCCAAGAATGTGTCCAAATCTTCCATTTATCTTAAACTTAAGATAGACATTCCTATGGAAAGTAAAACAAGATCAACCTACATTTCTGCATTTCTTTCCTGGTTTGTAGAACAGTTTCACTAACGGGCTCTCTCCCGCTCTCCCTCTGTTCTCTCTCTCTCTCTCTCTCTCTCTCTCTCTCCCTCCCTCCCTCCCTCCCTCCCTCCCTCTCTCTTCCTCTCTCCCCTGTGTGCATGCATGTTTAACTTTCTTTTTGTCTGCAATTTCCATAATGTTCTCGAATCTTCGTATTAAGGAAACACTATTCAGGAAACAGTGCAGCCACCGAAAGTTTGATTATCTACATTCTCACCGTCCTGTGAAGCAAATGAGGTAGGCTCAGTAGACACTGGCTAGGCCCAGACAGTATGAAAAATGCAATTTAGCCTGAGTCATTGCTTGTTATTTTTATAAATGAGACCCTAACTCTGATGGACCCCAGTGAACGGCTGCGGTGACTAAGCAGGGACAAGGCCGCTGGCTTCTGCAGGGTGTTATCTTATTTGCAGCACATTTCAAACTTCAGAACCCATTTTTCCATTGGAAGTCGAAAGCTGAAGATTGTCAGCAGAAAAGGCTGATTCACTCTCCGGAACTTATCTTACTCTGAGTTTCAGGCGGAGCTTTGAAAGGGGGAGGTTATCTAGGGCTGGTGAGACGGCTCAGTGGGTACAGGCACTTGCTGCCAAGCCTCATGACTTGAGTTTGATCCTGGAAATCCACATGGTGGAAGCAGAGAACCTTCTCCTGCAAGTTGTCTGGGTTCCACACAGGTGCCATGGCATGTGTGTGCCACGTGCACACACACACACACACACACACGCACGCACGCACACATGCAAATAAAAGAAAAAATGTAATAAATATTTTTCCAAAAGAGGTTACCTAGAATCTAGAGAAAAATTATGACACATAACGATCAGATCAAGGGCAACGTGGGCATCTTAACCGCCTTGGTACTTAGGCTTATTTGAATGGGAACTTCTTATCGTTAGACACCTCCATTTCAGCACAAAGTTAACAGTTTTTTTTTCTTCAAACATTTCTTTAGAGGCAAGAGTCTTTACTAGTTGGAATCATAACTTTAAGCTCATTTTTAGTAGTTGGTAAGATGATATTTAGGAAGCAGAGCCTTGACAAGATTCTAGGAAAATATATAAGGAAACCCTTGTATGATTTTGATAGTGGTGCGCTCATGATTAATTGGCCATTGCTTTGACTTGGAACCGTATATAGACTTTGAAGAAGACTAAAGGTCTACATTCTCAGAAAATTGTGAAAATATGTCAGAAATCCCTTAAATGAAGGGAACTATGGAAATGGCAGACAATGGTTTTGATCTGAGACAAGTATTAAGATTCTGCTCGGAAAATGCTAACATCTATGAAAAAAGAGCAGACAGGATCTTATTATCATAGTGAGACCTGTGTTGCCACTGAACTGCATGGCAGAGGCCCAGAGTGGTCCACTATAGGTCCCTACAAATTAAACAGGAAAGTTGTGGTAGCTGGAACTATGAAGCCCTAATAATACATTGCCATCCTTGACCACAAAGCAGGTAGAGCCAGAAAGAGAGCCCACACAGAAATTCCCAAGGAAAGTGGGAAAGTGGGTGCTTTCCACTATTTATCTCGTTTTTATCCTTGGATGGGGCAGCCTTCCCATTACCACTAATTAGACCTGCCAAAGCCATTGTTCTAACTTGTTGCTTCAGAAAAGGGGCATGTGATCCCTCACAATGTGATTTCCAGAAATGCCAGCTGCTGACCAACGTCTCCAGCCTTCGGCAGGGCAGTTTGGTCCCTGAGAGAAGAGGATGCTTCACAACAAGTTTGTCCTTGCAAAGCTGATGGAAGTGGCGGTTGTGGGAGGTAAGGCACAGGTGTGAGGACAGTCGACAACTTGAGAGAAAATGATTTTGCTCCACATACTGTCTTTGCAGAGTTAGCACTGAGAAATGTAATTGCAATAAATTGGCATAAAAACCAACCAGGAGAGGGACTGGAAATCCCCCTGGAGACACCAGACTGTCACTTCCTCCTAATGGCAGCGAAAGATAATTGTGGACAAATACAGTGGAGTTACATCATTGCATTTTTCTCTCGGCAATGTGCTTGTATTTGTTGAAGAAATTGATTACTTCCTCTGCTTCCAAAGGATGACACAAGCCATGAAGCCAGGGAGGAAAAGGTCTACTCTTTATTTCACCCCAACACTTGGTTAATTAGAACATACTGGACGGAAAAGGGGCTGAGGCACAGTTCTCTGTTGGATTTCTTCTAAGTTTCTTTTGCTGCATTAAAAATATGGCACCTGGCATGCACTTTGCCCTCTTTATGACATCATGAAGCTATCTGCTTTATCATATCCCCTTTCTGGTCACAACTGGCTTTTGGATTCTCCAGAATGCCAACACAGAGTCACATGCAAATGCTCACACACAAAGGACTGTGCTCAAACTAGATGGGGAGGCGTTTGTCCATCCACCCTCCCCCCCACTCCCCCAAAGCGGAAAGAATCCTGAGGGTTTTCCGTTGTCAGGTAAAACTGTCAGAAAGAAGGAAAAATAAGCCAGCTTTGGCCATCCTTCACACGGCTGTTACTCATTCTCTGAGGAGTTGATGGTTAACTAGCCAGATCTCTCTCTGGCTCCCTTAGCGCTGTAGGAGGGGTCTGCAACCCCTGAATTATTAACCACCAGGAAAACTCACAGTTAACATCCATCTCCCACCCCAGCCACACTGTCAAAGGAAATATCTCTTCTGGTCCACAGTGTGTGACTTCAGTAAGTGAAAGTGAAGAGGCTGATACAGCTTGCAGTGACTGTCGTAAGAAAGTGTCATCATAGGGGGAAAAATGAGTGGGAGAGGGAAATGTGTGAATGTTCCACATGATTAAACTTCTTGGTTCTTGAATGTTCTCAGTAGCAGTTGAGATAGGCGGCCAGCCCCTTGCAAACACAGAGACCTGCAAGTAGCGTCCCATAAAATATGGATTTTATTGCAGCAGCGACAACATTTCTCAGTACCACGCTGACCTCGCCAGCATCTCCCATCTCGAGATGGACTGTAACTCTTGGCAGGCGAATAACTACGGAGGAAGTGACCCTAGCTTTGCTGCAGTGTAGGACGCTGCTATAACCGCCTTCATTAAATTCCACACGAACACAGCGGGAACTCCGCTCTCGCATTTGACACCTAAAATCAGGCGCACCAAGGTCTGCTCTCCAAACAGTCGGAGGAAGGCATTCTCCCCCAGACGTGTGTGAGTGCGTGTGTGCGTGTGTGTGCAGCCATGGAAGAGCATCCGCGAGTGGCGTCTCCATATGACTTTTCCCTGGACAGTGTGATCCATTTTCGAAGTCCAGTGTCGGACTTGCCTTGCAACCCAAGCATTTCTGTCCTATAGAAGCCGGCAGGCATTGCTCCGAACATGCAAGCTAACAGTTTTCTTTAGCTCATTCAGCCAAACCATCTCTATAAGTTTTCCTTATTGGGAGCATTCCAGACTTTTCAGACTACCTGAATTCATTTCTGCGATACCCTCAAAGCCAAAGAACGTAACTCAGCCCAAGCAGACAACACACAGACCTTTGTATTGTTGGGTGGGTGGAAATAAATCAATCCCCAAACGGTTCCACCGCTCCTGCACGCACTAGCGCCCTTGGTAATTGACCAGCCAACTTTGCAAAGCTGGAGCTCGGCAGGCCGCCTCTGCCAGCCCCATGGAGAGGACGTCGCAGCTTCCTCTAGTCCGCACTGTTCCCTGACACCCCCCACAAACCCCAAGGCGGCTCGGTCTTACCAGGCGGCGGAGGAGCGGCGCCCAGGCTCCCCGGGAAGCGGCGCCGGTCCTGAGCAGGGGCAGCAGCGCCACCAACGCAGCCCGACCCGCGCGCCCGCCCGCACTCCAGCTCAGGGCTGAGCATCCCTCCCAACTCCGCGCACAGCACACACCCGGCGCAGAGGACCGCTCTCTTTCCCTGATTGGCTTCCAGCAACACTACAGAATTAAAGCTATGTATACATAAAGAAGAAAGAGAAGGAAAGAAAGAGAGAAAACGCACGCACCAGCTCCGGCATTACCAACAGAGACTGAACCCACCTCTGTTCGCCTTCCGGATCCCGGGGACACCCTGCAACTAGCCCAGGATGCTCCTGCCTCCGCCACGGTTGCCGGCTCTGTGCTTCTTGCTGCTGTGGCTGGAACTGCAGCTCTCGGGATGGGAAGGTTATGGCTCGGGAGAGCTGGCTCTTGTGGGCACACACTGATTTGCAAGTGAATGAAGTGGGAGGGAGCAAAGAGAGGAGGACTTTGTTACAGAGGCCCAGTGCCTGCCCCCGCCCGCCCCCTCCCCTTGACAGAATGACTCCCAGTGTTTGAAGTCCGGAGCAGTTCGCTCTCTGGAACACTCCTGCAGCCCCAGGCTTTCCCTTCCTCTTTTTTCTTATATTTTTTGGGGGGTGGGGTGGGGTGAGGGTGGGCGGGGGACGGCTTAAGACATACTGAGAACTTGTGTGACTCTATCTGATCTTTCTTTTATGCTATCAAAATGCACCGTGTTCAATTACCAGCAACGGTCGGATGTTCTTTTCTAATAGATCCAGGCAATTAAGATTCCCGGGGACACGGTACCTCGTGGCGCTGTGGGCCAGTTTGGGTAGATAGCGCGCACAACATGCACGCGAATAAAATAACCCTGGTCTCCTGAGGTAACAATACCGACGGCTGTTCTTTACAGCATAAACAGACGCGAGCAGCCAGATTCATGAATGTCTTTGCTTCTCTCATTTCAAGAACACACGGGTCTTTTTTTTTTTTTTTTTTTTTTTTTAGCTTCGGGAGCTCTGGTGCTGTTTTGGAGTGGATAATTCCATAGTGCTGTAGCATGAAGCCATATGCCCCCGAGAGTGGAGAAACGGTTCAAATCCAAACCCCTCATTCTCACCAATGTCTTCATGGATGGTCCATCATTCTAAATAAGGTGATACCAGGATACACTGTACTTACAGATGAGGGTGTATGTTGGTATTTAAAACTCGTTTAATGTTTTGAGATCTTTCTGGGAAGTTCCTGAAATAAGATAACGTCTATGCTAAACTCCTCGGTACACATAGCTATCTTGAATGGCTAGCCTTATACTTGCCAAGAAACGACTTGTACTATGAAGGGACTAAGCTGCAGAAATCTTAACTACGTCAAAGCATTGTTAAAGGGGAAATCATGACTTTTCTGCCTAGAAGATGTAGACATGTTGCAGCCAGGCACTGTTGGATTAAGAAAATTAAATTTAATTACCACAATGGTTTCACCCCGGGTCAGTCACATCCCAAGCCAGCTGTTTTGTGCCTTGCTACAAGCTCTCAGCAAGATTTTCTTTGCCTAGTGCTCTAAAGACATTCCAGCCACTTCGCTTCTGAGCGATTTAACTAGCTAGAGGTTGGTCTTCTTCCCAAGAGAGCTCTTACTAGAAAATCTTTTGTGTCCTTAATAGAAGTTCAGGCATTTTAATGAAGCCCAAATCAAAGTGTTTCTTCCAGGCAGTCGGTGCTTCAAAGAGTTGTATGTGCAACGGTCTTAGCACAGATGTTCTGCACATGGATGGTGGAAAGACTTGAAAAGACAACCCTGTGACGGAGAACTGCTTGTGGTTTGCAGACAGGAGGCTGAACATGTTCCCTTCATGTGACCATTTGAACTGCAGTGGAGCAGGGCGAATGGAGCAGACAGCTGCTTCACATACACTCACCCCTCAGGTTGTATGCCTCTTAATTTGAAAGACTATCTTGGCATGTCTGTATAGTCCTTTACAGATCCCAAAGTATTCTTTGAGACCATTTGATGTGATTCTTTTGTCAATATGATGTGATTATTTTTTTCTGCCGAAAAAAACGGAGGAGAAAGGTTGATAAAGGCACAGTAGAGGTTAAGAGCTGTGCCTAAGGTAATAAAACTAGGAAGAACAAGAGATGAGAAACCTGGATGTGTATATGCCAACCAGGGTGTCCACAAAGTATGTGTGCATTTATGATTTAGTAGCATGCATGACAATATATTAATAAGGGAGCATATGCAAGTATGTTAATAAAAACACATTGTGTAAGAGTGCCTCTAGCAGACAGATGTATAAATTAACTGATTTTATGCTATAGGAAGGGTGTTAGTGAAGAAGATTTTCTATCCATCGAACCAGTTAATATCTCACAAAGGAAATCTCTTAATTATTTTTGATGTATTACCCTTCAAACTCCATTAGCTACACATTAAGGGTGGTTAAAACAACCTCATTTTATTAAGAGTGGACAATCAGCTTGCTCCCGAACAGTTTCATGTGGCAGCATTAAGTGACTTTAAAGAGTTTGTAACCCCAGGATATTACACTAAAGGACTTTATGTGATTCTTGGAACTTCCTACTGACATTTACCACAAGGAACTATTAATGTTCAATTATGATATCGATAAAAAAAATACCCAGGATTATTCCATCCTTCTTTCAGAGGCAGTGGACAGAGCATTGCTCATTGCTGCTAAGTCCTGCTGTAAGTTGCTCTTTGGCACCCTGGAACACCTTGACAAGTCATCGACTTCGTTCAGAAAGTGCTGAACAAATGTGGCAGTCCTTATCATCACATGGGGTTGTGTGATGGGCCCAGGAGGGCAACTCTGTAGAGGCTCCCTACACCTGGAAAGGCCTAGATGCAGGTGTCGAGGAGGCATCCGCACTCTGCTCTGAGTTATTTTCCCTCCTTCCCTTCTACTGTTGCTTCGTCCTTCTTCGCACTTGCCCCCTCTGCCCTTCAGTCCACAAGACAAACAGCACCACCCATGGCTTAGTCCAGAAGCTTCCCTGCTAGAAAAGCGAGACAAGTTTCTCTCTTTGTCTCCCCTCCCCATTTAACTCATTGAGAACAGTTTTGATTGGTCAGGCTCCTCCAAGGATAGGTAGCAAACTGGAGCTGGGAAGGGAGTAGAGGGCTACCCTGGTTTTTCTAGGACCAACACAAGCAGACACACTTAAGGCGTGTCCTTGGAGGTGGGGAAGACAGGCTATGAAAGCGCTCACTTGCCACCTTACCCTGTTTTCTTTAGGAGGTTGGTGACCCTGAAATAGTGCCAGGGAATGTCATTGTTTTCTATGTACATGGCAGCCAATGTTACCTTACTTCTCTCATCTTTTTGTGGTAAAGTTTCAGTTAAAAAATAAAAAAGACTCTCCTTCAGAGACCATGACTAGTTTGTTTGTGTGTGTGTGTGTGTGTGTGTGTGTGTGTCTATGTGTGTGTGTGTGTTCTTTTGTGGAGGCAGACCAGACATCAGTGTCAGGTACCTTCCTTTATTGCTTTCCACTTTAATTACTTATTTTTGAGACAATGCATCCTACTGAATGTGAAGCTCAAAGATTGACTAGCCTGGCTGGCCTGTCTCTGCCCCTTAGCATTGAGACAACTGGTATACCACAGGGATTCTGAGGATCTAAACTTAGGTTCTCATACCTTACCCACTGACCTATCTTCTCAGCCCAGGATTGGATGAAGAATGTTCTGCTTTCTCCCAAGTCTGTCTTCAGGTGACTAACAGACTATCTTATACTTATAATAGGGATACGTATCAATAAATAGTCACGAGGGTTGAAATGATGGTTCAGTGGCTAAGAGCACTAACTATTCTTGCAGAGGACTCAGCCTTGACTCTCACCACCACATGCTGACTTACAGCTGTCTGTAGCTCCAACGGCAGGGAATCTGACACTTGGATATAAAAATGCACCCTTCATCTCGTACTACTGGGGAAAGCACGCATTTGCATGCTTACAGCTTCATCATTATGTGAACACTAGTAAAGAGAGTTCACTGAGGCACAAACATCCTTCCACCACATCTGCTTTGTATGTTTGAGTGCACATGCGCTCCAGTGTGTCAGTGAAAGCCAGGGGCATGATTAAAAGGGTGGGAGGGACCTTTGGTGACTTCTAAGTGCTACTGGAGCAAAACAAAGGAGACAGGAACTCTCCATGGAATTCCTGTTTTTGGAAGCACCCTAGACATCTCAATATGAGCTCAAACAAAGCCATACAAACTGCATGCACTTCGATAGGTCCCCAGCCCTGGGAGAGCTTTCATAGTGGGTTGGATCCCTGGTCGCATTAAGATATTTCTCTCTTGATCACTATATTTGACTCATTACTACAGGTAGATTACAGCAAGTCAAAAGACTTCCCAATGAGATAAATGCACAGCAGCAAATGCCACTGACCTACACAGGATATTTTTTAATACTCTTGGCATTTCAAAATAGATAGAATGAACTTATTTCTTCTTCTTCTTCTTCTTCTTCTTCTTCTTCTTCTTCTTCTTCTTCTTCTTCTTCTTCTTCTTCTTCTTCTTCTTCTCCTTCTCCTTCTCCTTCTCCTTCTCCTTCTCCTCCTCCTCCTCCTCCTCCTCCTCCTCCTCCTTCTTCTTCTTTCTTTAAAATTTTTTCACTGCCCTGTTGTAGAATATAAATGTATCTGTTCATATAAGTACAACTCAAGTTTGATGGACTGGTAGCTAAAATTGTACTGTAACAGTGAAGGGACAGGCTGACTATTAGGAAAAAATTTAACATGCTAGCATCTTCTTTTACTTTAATATTGTTTGTAGTATTAGGGATCAAACTCAGAGCCTTTGCAGTTCTAGGCAGGAGTTCTGCCTCATTTTTTGTTTGTTTGTTGTTCGAGATAAGAATTTCTCTGTGTAGCCCTGGCTGTCCAGGAACCCAGTAGACCAGGCTAGCCTTGCACTAAGAGAACCACCTGCCTCTGCCTCTCAAGTGCTGGGATTAAAGGCGTGCACCACTAACACTTAGCTTAATATGTTCTTTTAAATAAGTGGTATATACCAAAATAAACACAAAATCCTACATTTTCCTCCAAAAAGGGAAAAAAAACCATAATTTTCCTCTCACACCAACCACCTCCCAATTTTAGAAACACTTGATTAGGAAGAATGACAAGCTGAAGTGGGGGAAGACAATATAATAGCATATGTTCAAAAATATTTTGGGATTTTATAGATAGTGAGAACATCAAATTTCACAGTGTATCATGGCTGTCAAAAAGAAGACAAAGATGAAGATGAGAGAATGGGAAAAAGCAAATTATTAAAAGTATAAGAACTCTGTCTAGAGTAGACTCATGCTCACCTTGTCCTTCAGTACCTATTTGGGTAACGTCCTTAGATTCCCTTTTCTTCTTGGCTTTGTATCTTCTCTTGTACATACTGCTACACTCCTAGCGCTCTGGCTAGACTTCATTATTCACATATTGTTTCATCTGTTATTTATATTTACATTGAATTTTTGAAGTTCCAGCATTTGTTTGTTTTAGTTATCGTTTAATCCCTGATGCTAGGGAAAACATTCGGTGCTGGTCTGAATGAATAAATGGAAGTTCAGATGAATGAGGGCGAATTCAATGGATGGAAAGTGGAGATGGATTTAAGATCATGGTTATGAGTTAATGGCAATAGACAGAAAAAGAGAAGATTTCTGTCCTATGGGATAACTAGATTGGCTTTTTCTTTTTCTTTCCTTTTCTTCCACTGCCAGAGATTGAACCTATGGCCTCACACATGTTAGACAAGCCCTTCATCATTGAGCTATGTCCCCAGCCTTCAGACTGGTTTTACTGTGTCAGAAGTTTCAACCACTAGACAATGTCACATTTTGTTTATTTCACAACACCCATACTTTCCCATTTTGAGCTCACTGAAATGTCTGTACGTGCCTGTGAAAGCTGATATGCTAAGAAAGGATGACATCATGGTATAATTGGCTGATCCTTTTTTCCCCTCTGTGACACATATAATAATGACACCGCCTTCTACCATTGGTATCTTAGATCTGATGAAACGATGAAAG
Source organism: Myodes glareolus (assembly GCF_982192425.1). NCBI lineage: Eukaryota > Metazoa > Chordata > Mammalia > Rodentia > Cricetidae > Myodes > Myodes glareolus. Next base: position 55,269,045 of record NC_142040.1, read on the forward strand.
GGCATGCTTGATTTTTAGCTCAACTTACAGGACTTTCAGATTTTCTGGAGTTCAAGATGAGAGATGCTGGCAGCTTTAGGCAGAGATGAGTCCTACCCCTGAAGACATTTTGTCATGGCCTGGACGACCCTTGTCATGAATTCTGCACATCTTTATCAAACATGGTGTCAATGAATGTACATGCAAACTTTTGTTTTCAGATGCAAAAACAAGTATTAGCTATGTCAAATCCAATGCCTCAACTTCCTAGAGTTAGAGGGACTGGACAGGAATGATGCTCACTTCTCACTCGTAAATGGTTTGCATCCATTGTTGTTTAAAGACCAGATAATGGGCACATCAACATTTTGATAAGAACAATAACATGCACTGGATTCATAGGGTGTGCCAGGAAGCTGTTCTTTTTTTATTTTTAATTTCATGTGTGTGTTGCATGTGAAGTGCAAGTACTCATGGGGTCCAGAAGAGAGCATCAAACCCTGGGGAGATGGAGTTACAAGCACTTACATGTCACCCAGGGTGGGCGCTGGGAACCGAACTGAGATCCTCTACAGGAGCAGTGAGCTCTCTCAGCCGCAGACTCATCTCTCCAGTCCACCAGGCCCTTGTTCTTTTATGTAGATGATCTTATTTAGTCATCCTGACAATCTGTGCACGAGCTATGGTTACATCCTCATTTGCAGATCAGGGAAGTGAGGGATGGGAGGCAGTTTGCTTAAGGTCACGCAAGGTAAAGGCTCGCAGCTGAGATGCAAGCACACACTTTGAAGTGAGCTCCTGCAGGTGCTTTCAGTCCTCCAGAACTTACCGCGGAGCTTATATGCCATGATGTGAAAATTAGACCCTGCCACGGTCTGAACTGCCTGATTCTAAGATAAACATGTTTAGAGTGTTACACGGCCATCTTCTGTATTATTTGTCGCAAAAATCTGGACAATCGTTTCAATTTTCTAATGGATCTATTTCCAAACCATATTTTTGCTGTCCAAAAAAAAATTTATATTCAACCCATATTTTTGCTTAATTTAAGGGCCAGTGAATAAGCATGATAGCCTTTTCTTTCAAATCAAGAAAATATCACTTTATTTTATGTTTGATGTCTACTACTGGCTTCCAACGTTTCCTACCTAAGGGTTCCCTAAAACTGAGAAAAGTCAGTGTGCCGTTCATTTCTTTTCCTTTTAAACAGCATTAGAATCCATTTTTGACCTCCATTTTCCATTTACTGTGTATGTTTGACCATCTACAAAGGTGTACTGACCCTCACTTGCTTTCCAACAGAGCTGATTCCGAGCCCTTCTTGACTTTCGGGGGACGTCTTGATTCCTCAGGAAGGAATCCTTCCTAGAGGGTCAGGAAGTGTTCTAAGTCACAGCTGAGGTCTTCTCTATACCCCTTGAAAATCTACTTAAAATTCTAGGGCATGGGTCTGTTCCTCGGGAGGCACGACCCATATATCTTTCCAAAACCCCAGATAGGGAGCCCGTAACAGATCAAAGTAAGATGCCACCCAAAATCCATCTTGGTGATCCAATGAGTTTTATTTGGGTTACTTAGAGGGAGTCTGGGTGACAGGTTAGTTACAGGAGAGATGGATCAAAGGCAGCTACATCACTAAAAGCCTGCCCCAGCATGAGTGACAGCTCACCAAAGCTGGAGCCCTGGAGCACACGGCAGGACTTGCTGTCAGTGGAATAGGGCTGAGGATCCCCTGAAGACAAGTTGACTGCTCACAGCTCTTTCCATTTGCATTTGTTTACTGCTTTCAAAACTTTGGGGAGGGTCCCTCATGAATCTTTTCCGGGGAGCAGGGGTTAGCATTCCCAGGCATGCAAAGTTTGTTTACTCTCTGATTCTTTGGAGCCTTCCCAGTCCATTCCTAGAGGGAATGTTTCAATTCAGAGGAAACTGTTTCACATAAAAAAATTCTTCTAGGATTAAAAAGAAAATAGAAATCCTTTTGAGTATTAGCAGATAAAGAACATGCTAAAGGTCTTACATGCAATTCTTAGGACTTATCCAGACGCCGTATGTTAAACATAGAACCAAACCTTTTGATGTACTGATGACTTGCAAAAAAAAACTGTGTCATTCTGGCCAAGTCTTTATCTTTTGGTCCATTTTCCTTACCTGTAAAACAAGGAATGCAGTGACCTAAGTTTTCACTCTCGTGGTTGTTTATTGAAGCTTATCTGTACTTGTTATTTTTCATATGGCCACTAGGGGGACAAAGGCAAGTTCTTTCTCCTCACGCTGCTGCTGCCCATTACTGATTCAGAACGATAGTCTTGAAGAACAACTGCAAGGAAAGCCGATTTTTGTTAATGAGACAGTGAATGTCTTAAAATGGCTTTTTATTAACTGCTATTAAACTGTGATATGACCTGGCACCTCTGCGAAATTTGAGGATTTGAGGAAAGTGATTATTCCTATCTCTTTGACCAGTGGAGGCTTTGGAAAGCACAGTCATGTATCTCCAAGAGAATTACCAAGGGGGAAGAGTTCAGAAAGCCACTAAGAATCCTGGCCGGCAGGACTCATTAAGGGATGTCACAAACCGCAGGGCTGTAAGGATGGAGAGAAATGAGGACTTATGCTCCTTTCAGAAGACATGGGTTGCCAACTAAAAAGCTCCATTGTTACATGTGGGAAACATCCCTTCGTGTTGTTGGCTATCCTAGAGACACCACCCACAAATAGGCTAGGCTGTTGCCGCCACTTTTAGTTGCTCACCAGAACTTTATAGTAAAATCCTCTTGCAGCAGATACTGCATACTTTGCTCAAAAGGCATGGAGAAATCAAGTTCATACTGACTGGGAGGCTCCCTCCATGCTGGCTAGTACCCCGAAGAGGCTAAGGAGGCTGCGGGGAGGTCAGAAACCATCAATAACCTTATTCCACTGCGACCCCGCCCCCAAGCACTATAAAAGCTAGCAAAATATGCCTATCTGTCCAAGAGTGGGACAAGTGTCACGGGAGTAACCAACTGCTTGCTGACTGGATTTAGGGCCCATTCCTTAGGAGGAAACACTTGCCCAGACTGTAAATCTGCCCAAGAACTTATGGTTGGGGGCACACATAGGTCCCAGGGTTGAATCTACTACTATTCTTTTGCTAAATAGACACAGTATTAATCTGCCCTCTAAATCTGTATCTCTGTGCTTGTAGATTGGTTCAACTCTCAGACCCTCCAGAGGCATTTTCTTTGCAGAACGAATGTTCGTTAGTGCAGAAACTCAAACGGGGCACAGGATAGAGAGTAAGGACCTCTGGGGTTCTCAGCCACAGATAAGCCATTGAGGAAAAGGAGGCAGAATGATTTTACGAGCCAGGGGTTAGGAAAGACTGGTGTGACTAGGCCATTGTACTCATGAGCTCACACCAGCTGTGGACTCATTTACAAGACCCTCACAGATGACGTCAGTTAATACTCCGGCACCAGAGCAGAAAGCGACTCATGAGCCCACCGCGCTATCAGCAGTTGGTGGCTTCTAGGTAGGATAGTCATTGTTGCTTTAAGAGTGCGCCCTCTGGTAGGTCAACTATGTTCCAGCGTGATCCCATACCTGTGAGGACATGAGTAACACAAATCGGTCTCGGTGGATTTTAAGAAGGGCAAGAGAAGACGTAAGTTGGGACATGGCCAGCTGTGCCCTCCAGCTCCTGCCGTCATACTTTTCCCACCATGGTGGACGCCATTCTCAAAATGATCTGAAATACACGCCAGCTTCCTTTAAAAAACAATGCAGACAATAACATGTAACATGTCTTCTGCATGCATTTTTCCTCCTGAGCCGTCTCCCCAGTCCCTTTAACATCTCTGAGAGTACTTCCTTATTTATATTCTCTATGTATTGGAGACAGTGTTGTGGATAGCCCTGGCTAGCCAAGAACTTGCTATGCAGCCAAGAGCTGGGATTACAGATATGCGGGATGCCTGGCTATAAAATGTTCTCATCATGGGCCCAAGTAAATAGACACGCAGAGATTGGTTTCTATGCCTTCTGGCACTGTCGGCTGGTTGCTGAAAGGGTCTTTGACCCAGCCACCTGCACATCAGCACTGACATACTTTGATTCTCCGAGTGGGTTGTTACATGTGTTATACACCCCATGTGACATAGCACTCTCCACACTATCACCTGGTTCATGTTTGTTACTGTTTTGCTGATTATTATAGTTTTCTTAGGTTATGGGCAAGGAAACTCAAACAGGTTAAGAGCCTTGAGCAAGAATCCTTAACTTGAAGCTGAACAACACTTCTTGACCTGTAGTATAAGATCAAGCGGTAGTCTGTACTTAGGCAGAATAGTTCCTGAAGTGTTAATGTCTTACCATCTACTATTAGTACCAGAGTCGAGAGCTGGAGTACAGATTTCCCTGTCTCTACCTCTTGGTTTTGAAGGGCATAGGCTGACAGTCGGGTTGCTTCTAACTTAAAAACTTCAAAGTTGCAACCTCAAGTTTTTGAATGGCAGCTGTCACCTGTCCGTTACGTACCTGTTGTAGACCCAGAACTGTAATCAGCATGTTGTAAGTTGCCTTGCATCATCCCCAGAACAACAGTCTAAGGTCAACATCCATCTCATTTTCCTGCTGAGGAGCTTGTACCTCAGGGAGATTCAATTACTTCTTCAAAGTCACACAGCCAGTAATTGGCCAGAGAAGAACTCACATCTTAAGTACAACTCAAACTTAATGAGGCTCAAGGTGTCACATTGGTTTGAAATGGTCGTGATGACACATTCTATTCTTACATATGAGTAAGAACTAAATTGCCGTTGGGCAGGTAGGAGTCCTGTGGCTTTAAGTGGAGGTGAGAAATTAAGAATATTTCTAATTTCCTAATGGAAACATTTCCATGACATTTATTTTAGGTCAGTAAATATAATATTTATCACTATATTTCTATTATAGAAATACATTTTTATAATATTTCTAAAATATTAGACATATTTTTATTTGAAAATAGAAAAGGAGAGTAAGGTTTCTGCTGGCCTGCTTTTCATTTTGCAAAATAGGATCTTTCTGTGGTAAAGAATAAGGGTGGAGCTATCTTGGCATAGAACAAAGTGGGGCTAAAATGGGTCCACTGACTATAGAGAAAATATCCAGCGACTCCATAGAGAGCCCCCTCCCCACAGCAATGAAGGAAAACTCTCCTTGTCTCCTGTCTGACCCTGGCGCTTAGCTTTTCTCAGTATTTGCTTTCCTTCCTTCTCATTTTAATAATATATATATATGTATGTATGTGTTTATATATATATATATATATATATATATATATATATTACCATGGAAGAACACGAAGACTCTTGCCTCTTCACAGTGTCTCGGAGAGTCCCCTGAACAAAGAGGGAGGTCTCACAAGAGCACATGGTGGTCTCAAATTAAATTGATGGCATTGCTTCTTCAGGGTTTCGTTTGAAATAACTGATGGTATACACAGAAGTAGCCCAAGCGATGATGCAATGTTATATTCCCCCATGCCACTGCCTTTTTTCCTGTTGATGTTTTTTATCTGTGACAGTTTGTCCATGAAAGCTTTGGAAAGGGCACATAAGTTTGACTGTGTGTTTAAAGATAGTAGCTTCATTGGTACTATTTATTTCTGCATTCATTTACAAAGGTATGCACCCTTCACCTAAGTTTTATTTTAAAAAGCACCATTGTTTTCCTTTTGCACTGAGCACTAGTAGGTATTTATAGAGTGTGTCTTCTCTCCTGTGTATGTGTAGACCTCAAACCCACCACAAACTCTTCTCCTGTCCAAGTTTCCTAGGAAATTTTCTGTGAAGCAAAATGATTATTGGAAATTCTATGATCTGAATAAAAATCCTAAACGACACCAAGTCTATCTTTGACCACGACTTCCAGTTTGACTCCTCTATTCCTTACTACTTCTTTACTTTCTTCAGCTCCCTACTTGGAGCATCCTAAGTATCCCGAAGGAGGATTATGATGTGATTATAATCTACCAGGTTGAATTGGTGATTGTGCATCTTGCTGAGTCATCTCTGAGCATGTACCTCCTTCTGCTAGCATTCATGTGGGCCATGATTACAGATGTACGGAGTTCTTGAGGACCGGTTGGATGTTAAAAATGCAGCCCTTTTTTGCTTTTCCAAATGGAAATCATTAGAAAAGCCTATTAAAAGTGGTAAGAGCTTATCAGATTTGAAACACTTAAATCCAGAAAATGTTGGTGCAAAGTTTTATGGTGGGAACTGCGTGAGAAATATTGCTTAGTTCACACCTCCTTTGGATCCCTCTGCATGCCGCCACATCTGTGGCCATTTTTTTTCTTCTTCCCTCTTTCAAAAAGTTACAGTGACTTCCCTGAGATTTTCTGATGAGCGGACTTCTCACAGCTTGACTGTGTCCTGACTCTGTAGCGAAATCTGCTGTGGCTGAGGAGAACGCAGGTCGCCAGTTGCTCTGCTGGACCTGGCGGGTGACCTAAATGCTTCATGTTTATTCCTTGCTGGCTGGCAATTCCATTTGAGTGCCGGTTGGAGGCATGGCTCCGAACATAGACTTGGGTGGGGTAGTATTTTGGATAGATCGTGTAGCCAGATTTCTGATCTGGTCTTCTGTTCCGTGGTTCACCCTGTTGGACTAGAGTTGGATTCAAAGATGCTGATGAGCTTTGGAGGCCGGCCTCTTGGGACGTGGCAGCTTGCCACTCTGCCATCAGTTTAGACTAATGACTGCACAGAATTCTCATGGAGCAGATGGCTACTAACCACAATATTAATATTATTTTGCTTTATGAATTTGGGGAAAATAATTTCCACAGTTGCAAGGGGGGGGGGAACCCTCGCTTGGATTTTATAAAGAATGATCCGCTACAGAAATAACATGCTGTCAGGACCTGTTTTATACACGTTCATTATCAGTGACAAATTGTGATATTAATTCTATAGCAAATTTGTACTTGGGATTTTAGTGTTTCTCTCAGCCATTTCCTTTCTCTGCCTAGCTAGCTGTAGAATAAAATGCTATGAATTTCTCCTTGGAGAGATTGACAGCTGGATTTAAATGTTACCTCAGTAATTTGCTTAGAGATACTATTGTTTATAAATTTGAAGAGGGGATGTGCTCTGACAGGATTCGGGATGGAGTGGAAGTTTGAGGTAATTGCTTAGATAATCCAGGTAGCAGAGACTTCCGCCTGGATTATTCCAATAATGCAGCCCAAACCAGAGACATTTATTTCTGTTTGAATTAGCCAGGTAATTACTTCTGTGCTCTGCTTTGTTTTGCTGATGACATTGAGGTCTGTGGAGGTTGGGAGAAATGACTGCAACAGGCGAGTTTATCTGGATGAATCCTGTGATCTGTGTAATACAGCCAGGAGAAGTGCCAATCATTGCTTTGTTTTGGTCAGTGTCCTGGGCTTTCCACGATGCTGTTTTCATGATCATTCACAGAGAAGGGAAATTCAGGAATGTTCAGTATCCGAGCATCGGGGACTTGAGATGATTGTGTTTCAGGCAGAAGGATTCTAAAATTATATCACATGGTTAAGATGACAGTCCCCAGCATCATCTATTTCTTAGTTCCCTTTCGGTCTTGAAGCCCAATGAGAACAGACATGATTTGTGATCTGCAGGGTTTTGTTTGTTGGTTTCTCTTTTTGTGGTTTTGCTTTTGTTTTCTTTTCTGTTTTTAGAGGATACACATTTAAAAATGGCTTTGTTTGTTTGTTTGCTTGCTTGCTTGCTTTTTTGTTTAACATTAAGAACTTGTCATTTCTGTGAAATTCTTGGAATGTATTTTTAAGGGAGGGAAGCCATCTGTATGATAGATTGAGTCAGTCATTAAGAAGGAAGAAAATCCTAATAGAATAGGAAATGGTGAGTGTGTAAGAGACTAAGGAAAAAACTAGTCACATCTTTGACGAGAAGGCCTAGCAAAAGGACATAGCAATGAACTGAAGTCCCTTATCACTTAGAAGGCTCGTTTTGAACTCTTGTCATTTTGTTGTGAATTTAAAATAAGAAAAGCACGGATTTGGAATCCAAACCAGCGCTCCTTAGTAACCCATCTCTTAATTATACTCGACACCCACTTTTTGATCACTTAGCAGTTGTGAAGCAATGAATTAGAAGGACAAGAGGTGACAAGGTGGTGGATGGGAGTTTATTGACAACCGAAGTGACAGCTGACCTTGAGTGGAAAGAGGACAACAGCCATGACAGCGGAAGTAGCACTGAAGGCATGGAGTGACCCTGTTGTGCTGAATCCTGGGCCATGACTCTGAAGTCAGAGAAACAGTAAGATACAGGCACGGCCCTCCAGAAACCTGCCAAGTCGGGTCTGTCATTCAAAGGGTTTGGGATCAAAAGTCCTTTGGGTTTTTTTCATATTCTCACACAAAACAAGATATCTTGGGAGATAAGACCTACAAATCTAAACCTAGAATGCCTTTGTGTTTCATATATACTTAATACTCATAGTCTAAAGGTAGTTTTACAGAAAATTTTTAGTGTATTTGCCTTTTGCCTGTGACCCTCACACAGTGCCATGTAGATTTTGGATTTTTTAGGGAAGGGGTGCCGAGCCTGTCATGATTTCTATAGGAAGCTGGTGACAGATTAGCTGATGCGATGGTCATATGAATAGATGTGCTTTGATAATTTGCAACTTGTTTGTGGAGTACTTGGGTCTCAGTAGTCACTTGACGCCATTGTATTTCAGTTGGGTCATAACCAATTTAGGACTCCATCCTCCTGTGAGTAGTAATGACCCCAGGACTACTGGAGTGGTTCAAATATCTGAAACTGTTCTCCTGCAGGTTTAGTCCTTTGGGGTCTTAAAATAGAAAGAAACCATGCCACTAAAATGAAGATTTGCTGGTGTGGTGTGACACTATTCCTAGCGAGACGTGAGCAGACATCTGCTTATCTTAGACAGGACGCCAATGACAGATGAGACTATACATACTACCAAAGTCTAACTTGGTAGACAATGAACTTACGGGTTACTTGTAGGAATACCAGGGAGGTAAAACTTATAGGAGCAGAAATAGCTCAAACACAGCCTGCATCACTAAAGTCAACCCGAGCAGGAGTGACAGGTCACAAAAGCTGGAAACCTGGAGAACTCCGCACAGCCTGCAGGTAGCAGCTCATGGGCAGTAGAAAGGGATGCAAGCTTCATAGGTCCCTGTTTCTTCCAGGCAGTTTGGCTTCTCTGAGAGTGATTCTCAGCAATCCTAGCTGTTTATATACATTTGGGGGAGCGTGTGGTCTTGTGAATTTGGTCAGTTCCAGGGACTTCCTGGAGCTATTTTTGAATTGTTTACTTTCTGTCTTAACTAGCTTCCTGGTAAAGTGGCCATTTCACCTCCTCTTAGACCATCTTATTGTTTGACTTCCACAGAAGTCATCGTGTCTTAAAATATCCCATTATTTCACAAATACAACCTCTATTTTTGTCTTAAAACGTTTCCCTCCAAGATGGAAGGGTTTTTTTTTTTTTAAAGATCTATTTATTTATTTTATGTATGACTGTTCTACCTGCATGTCTGTTTTTATGTCAGAAGAGGGCATCAGATCCCATTACACATGGCTGTGAGCCACCAAGTGGTTGCTGGGAATTGAACTCAGGACCTCTAGAAGAGCAGCCAGTGCTCTTAACTGCCATCTCTCCAGTCCCAAGAAGGAAGGTTTTACCTCACAGGAAACTCCTACCCAACACCTGGTAATCTCTGGGTACGAATTCATCAGATTACTAGATACCCTGAGACTTGAATCAAGAATGTATGCTCACTCATTTCATAAGCTGTAATTATCCCCGTGCTTTGGAGACTGAGTGGAAAGCTGTAGAGGGCAAAACTAACCCAACTTGCTTCAATTCTGTAAAACAGTTACCTCACTTTTATTTTCACATCTTTCTGGAATATAAACATTCTAAGCTTGATGCCCTGGAAACTTCCATTCATAGAGCTCATTGTTGCTGGTTAATTGGTTGGCCACTCTTTTGGCCAGATGACATTAACTTGTTGAGTTAATGACACCACTATTGCAAGATGAATTATACAGTTAAGCAGCATTTAGTTTTCTGCCCAGAGAACTCAAGGGTGATTGGCAGTGTTGCCTGAGTACTTTGGGGAAAATTATAAATATGTTTAATATCAGCGGGTTTATGTCATTTTGGGCCACCATCCTTCTGAATGGTAATAATTAAAGGAGAAATGGAGGCTGTAGTCGGGTTGAAGGAGAAACTGTAGTTGTAGCAGGTGCATAAATCCAGAGAACAATGGCTAGTTGGCATTCCCTATTTGGAGAGTGTTCATGGTGACACTACCTCTGTCCTAAGTGGGAAAACATATTTTAGGCGCCTTATTTTAGAGCATAGCTTTTTAGCCGGTGGGTGGCGACCCCTTTCGGGGGTTAAACAACCCTTTCACAGGGGTTGTTTAAGACCATCTGAAAATACAGGTATTTACATTATGATTTATAACGGTAGCAAAATTACAGCTATGAAGTCGCAATGAAATAATTTCCAGGGTGTCACCTCAACAAGAAGAACTGTATTAACGGGTCACAGCATTAGCAAGGTTGAGACCTACTGCTTGAGAGCATCCACCCACCCAGTGATTCAGAGATAGTTTCAGTACATGTTGGCTACACCGACTTAGTTACCAGTAATGCCTTTAGTGCTAGAAGTGCTCTAACTTAGAAAATAAGCAAATACACAGGCACTCTGCTCAATTTGCCTGACACAGTAGAGAAAGTATCAAGTCCACACTGGATGTGACCATCACAGATAACTTCCCTTAAACCCTCTTGTCTCCTTATGTGTTAAACAATAGAGGCTATTCAGGAGTTGTGAATCTAGTTTCCTTCCTGGTTAAAAAAAAAAGGCACGAAGCCCCACAGCAACTCCAACCCTCTCCCCTCCTGCCTTTGTACTTCATGGAGCATCTATGCTAGTGTGGAATTGACAATAACAAGACAAAGACTAACGTTTCAGATGAGAAATGTAGAAACAAACCGAGCTTCATGGCTGACTTTATAGCGAATAGTGCCCCAGCCAGTAAGAAGAGAGAGGAAAGGAAACTCCAAAGACCTAGCTGGAGAAACGGGAATGTTCCCAACGCGCCAGCCTCTATGTCTAGCCCGAGTACAGTTCTTCCCCTGGCAGTCCGACCCACATCACTAGCTTGGGAGATCATTAGGAAGAACTTATCCATCCTTTGGTGGTTGTTGACACTGACTTCTGTGCACAGTAAAAATTTTATGCTCTTTATGAATGAGCCCAGGAAACACTTTCAGAGTTTTCAAAAGTTTCTTTTGGGGGTGCTAGTCCTTATTCCAGGGGCACACCCTCCCCAACACCAAGCTCATAAATGCTCGTCCCTCAGTACCCACAGACCTGCTTTTATGGTGTTTCTGCAGTGAAAAATCCCCAGCTACTTCTTTTTATTTGCACTTTTTCATGTAGCATTGGCATCCTCTTACCAGTAGCCCTTGCAGCATGTTAGGATATAGCTATGTCACTCTGGATGAAGGCAATTAAGAAGTTTCAGAATATTGTGTTTGCCTCACCACACTAAACCTTATAGTTTTGACATCTGTCTAGGGCTTTCTTTGTCTAGACTCTCCGCTACCTTTTTTTTTTTTACCATGAAAATGTCCCCGAGGAAATATTGGAAGATTAAACAGAGGATCCCCTGGGGCAAAGAGACAATCTGCTCATGGAGGTTGCTGTAAAATGGATCCATGGTCCATGGGATGACGTGAGAAAGGCAACTATAGACTAGGAGAGTGTGACTGGGTTCTGTGCTTTGACTAAGATTTATCTTCTCCCAAGTTCATATAATGTGATGAGGGAGATGGTTGGGGTTAAAACCATCAGAACATAATTCCCATGAATGACAGAGAGTGGGGGGGGGATCCGCACCCACTTTGCTTGTTCCTGACCTTGTGATATCCGGTGCTACCTTGAGACTGCCAGAAAGAAGGCTATCATTGGGTGTGGCATTTGATTTGGAACCTTCAGAACTATGAGCCCAAAGCAGGTCCCTTTCTTGTAAAAATTACCCAGTCTGTAGAATTATATTACTAGCAACAGAACGATTAGCAGGATGGAAGTCAGGAGCGGAAGTCATGTGATGACAGCAACCTCTGACGCCTGAAGTACGGGATGCTTAGACACTGGCTTATATGGTACTCTCCATGCCACTCCTCACAGTTTATGCCTTATGCATGCTTCCTATTCCTTAAATTTATTTGAGATGATTACACAAAGCCCAGAAAGCGTGGGTGCTGCTGTGTTACCATGTGAGGTCCTGATACTCACGTTGTGCGGTGTCTTCATCATGGTAAACAAATTTGTGTCATCAGACGTAAACCCTTTTATTAAACTTTGCAAAATATATAGTATGTAGTTATTTATTATAGCAATAATCCTATATGGTGGAACTGAGCTGAACCAAACAGACTTCTCTCTCCTAACAATGACTTCACACCTATGAGTCATCTCTGACTGTCCCCTGTGCTTCTCTCCAGTAAACTTCCTTTTCTTTTTATTTTTTATTTTATTCTTTTAATTTATTTATTTTTCCATTCAAAAACTTACACTTCCTCCCCTCCTCCCATCCCCTCCTGCTCTCCCACTCATGTTCCTCCCACCCCCTCCCTCCTTAAGAGAGGGCAGGGTACCCTGCCCTGTGGGAAGTCCAAGGCTCTCCCCCATCCATTCAGGCCTAGGAAGGTGTGCATCCAAATAGTCTAGGGTCCCAAAAAGCCAGCACATGCGGTAGAACAAGTCCCAGTGTTATTATTGATGGCTTCTCAGTCCGCCCCTATTGGCAACCATATCCAGTAAACTTCTTAATGACTCTTTACCTTAGTGTCTTCATTTTAAACAAGAGAGGATGACAGTGTCTTCCCAGTGATGCTGATGTGAGGCGTTCTCAGATCAGCCAATGTAAAGAGATCCAAAAGTCTGGAGGGATATTTCTGAGCACTCAGTAAACTCAGGAGCTGGGTCAGCAAACCCTGGATGATGGCTTCTGGTGCGATCCTCTCCCTACAGCGGTATGTGGTGGAGAACAACATTTGCTGAGCCAGGAAGGGTTTAGCTGACAGGACCCCCAGCAACACAGTCATGTAACACCAACACTATTTCTTCACAGCTCAACATCGATTCTCAACTAACTGGCTTGAATTCTCAATTCCCCTCTGGACCCAAGAAGAGAAAAATGCTGAATGAAGAGTCCCACATCAAATTGGACATTTAAGAACAAAACCCAGATGCTCCACTGAGGGCTATCACTTGGACTTAAAGCAATAGTGTCCCCTTGGTGATAAGAGCTAGCAAAACAAAATGTGCCTCACATTTTCTTTTGTTCTCTTTCTGTGTGGTAGCTGTTCTTATAGATTCTGTTTAGCACTGGACATTGCATGTTACCTCTTTTACAGCTGAAGACAAATCGTTTCCTGGATCTGAAGTGGCTAAAACTCCCGTAGGCCATCTTCTAACACTTAAAATGTCTTGAGCCTTCATTATTCAACTCTATCAAGATTCTCTTTGTCTTATCTAGGGTTTCTATTGCTGTGAAGAGACACCATGACCATGGCAGCTCTTATAAAGGAAAACATTTAATGGGGTGGCTTATAGTTTTAGAGGTTTAATTCATTATCATCATGGTGGGACATGGTGGCAGGTAGGCAGATATGGTGCTGGAGAAGGAGCTGAGAGTTCTACCTCTTGATTCGAAGGCAACAGGAAGTGAACCAAGTGCCGCACTAACATAGCTTGAACAAAGGAAATCTCAAAGCCTGCCCCTCCAACAAGGCCACGCCTACTCCAACAAAGCCACACTTCCCAATAATACTACTCCCTATGACCTTAAGGAGGTCAATTACATTTAAACTACCACACTCCTGATTAGCATTAGTCAAGCAGTCTTCACAGAGTAAATTTAGGCCTGTGCTAGGGATAACAGGCCCGTAGAACATTGTTTCAACTTCCTCAGAGTTTATGAAGTAGCTGAGAAGTAAGACAGTAGCGTGTTTTGAGTTCTCCACTGCTGAACATTTGGGGTTTCTGAGCATGCCAGCTTTGTCCTCTCGCCTAGTCCACCCTCTCAGCCACGGGGCACTATCTCCCCTTGACAGATTATAGATAAACAGCTGATAATAAGTTCCACTCTGGTTTATTCCTGCCCGACAAAAGCTTTTTTATCTGTTTTGGGTCTTGCTTTGACTCTACACACTATTTTTATACCCGAAATCAATGTTCAAATGTGATCTTCATTGCCTGGGTGGAGTTGTCATTTCTAAAACCTCTTCTTTAATTTTTTAATTTGAAAGCCCAGGCCACGAAAGCAAGGTATCTGTTGTAATGTGTGCGGACTTAGTTTGGCATATTAGCACAGCTCTTTTGCCTGGCAGTTACAGATCATTCTTCTCGATCGTGTGCCATATTCAAGTCTGTTTCTATTTTATGCGTTTATTCTTACATCATGGAAGATGAAAACTGACCTGAGCAGGCACCAAGGAAAACGATTGTCGCTCCTTCTTGGGACAGGAGTACAGCAATATACCCAGATGTAACATGAGGGCCGGCTTGTTGGGGTTTCCGTCCCGCCCGGTACCCCAACAGCCGGCAAATCCCAAAGAGAAATTACACACAGGACTCCATAAGGTTATAAACTGATTGGCCCATTAGGTCAGGCTTCTTGTTAACTCTTATAACTTATATTAACCCATTATTCTCATCTATGTTAGCCATAATGGCTCCGTACCTTTCTCAGTGTGACAGCTTACATGTTTCCTCTTTGGTGGTCTGGACAGGAATGCTGAGGAACTTCTCTGCTTCCCAGAATTCTCCTGTTCTCATTGCATCACCTCTACTTCCTGTCTGGTTTTCCCGCCTATACTGCCTGCCTGGCCAATCAGCGTTTTATTAAAATATGATTGACAGAATACAGACAATTCTCCCACATCACCCAGAGGAAAGGAAGCAAGAGTAAACACACAGAACGACCCGAGGGTTCTTCCCATTAAGCAGGTAAAATGATTCCCTGGCTCTCACCGCTTTGTATCTGAGGCTTCGCATTTTATTTATAATATAAATTCTGTGCTCTTTTCAGCAGGTGCCACGCTGTGTTCTGAGCAATGGTAACAAAAGACTACGTTTCGTACCCCACGCAATGTGGTCCTGATGTGCAGCCGCAAGCTTGCGTTCTGCCAGCACGCGTGCCTTTCACAGCTGCACTCCGGAGCAGAGTTTTCAAACTTTGGAAGCCTCAGTGGTACACATGGCGCCGTTTATTTGTGTTGTCTTAGATCCTCTTCCCACACAGGGCAACTTGCAGCAGTTTCTTTGAACTTAATTTTTTTTTTATTAAAAAAAAATACAGCATGACGGAGTTGGATTTCTTGACTCCAATCTCAAATTTAGGCTTTCTTGTTGCTGACTGATTATTTATCTATTTTTCTCCTGGAAGACAGATTGGGTTATAACAGTTATCTCAGAGGAGTCCATTGAGATGAACTAATGAAAAAATAAACATAATAAATGGGTGATTTGTTATGAAACTGTGAGGATGTGATGGAGGAAATGAGGTCTCTGGTGGTCGCCCCTGACTGCACACTGAATTCATCACAGCGCTTCTGGCTTGGGGAGCTGAGGGCCCTTTCTCTTCTCCTCCACGAACTCTGATAGTTATACTTCTGCGTGCTCAAGAGGAGAATTAAAAACAGGATCTTTTCATGCATATTTTGACTTCTTTTGAGGGTACATTATCATCTGACACACAGACCCATAGCTTGTTCTCCTGTAGCATCAAGAGGACTGTCAGAAAACCAAATGGGATTTCACTTGGTGCTTTCGCCAAGTAGAGGAATCTCTTTTAATCCACTAACTAAAATTAATTTTGAAAAAAAAATATGTGTGTGTGTCTGTGTGTCTCTGTGTGTATGTGTATTTGTTTCTGTTTCTGTGTGTGCATCTATGTGTCTCTGTGTGTGTCTGTGTGTATGTGTTTTTGTGTGTTTCTGTGTTGTTGTGTCTGTCCATGAGTGTGTATGCCTGTATGTATGTGTCTGTGTATGAGTTAGTGTGTGCACCTATATGTGTGTGTCTTTGTGTCTGTGAGTGTCTGTGTGTCTTTGTGTTTGTGTGTCAGTGTGTGTCTTTGTGTGTGTACGTCTGTATGTGTCGTTGTGTCTGTCTGTGTGTGTCTGTGTGCATCTTTGTGTTTGTGCTTGAGTGTGTGTGTTTGTGAGTGTGTATCTGTATGTGTCGTTGTGTCTGTCCATGAGTGTGTTGTGGCTGTGAGTGTGTATCTGTACGTGTCATTGTATCTGCTCATGAGCGTGTGTGTGTGTGTCTTTGAGTGTGTGTGTCTGTGTGTGTCGTTCTGTCTGTACATGAGTGTGTGTGTGAGTGTGCGTCTTTGCATCTGTGCATGAGTGTGTTTGTGTCTGTGTCTGTTGTTGTGTCTGGTCATGAGTGTGTGCATGTCTGTGAGTGTGCATGAATGTGTGTATGTGGGGGGTAGGTGCATGTGAGTGACTGCAAGTACGGTGCCGGGGAAGCCGGAAGAGAGTGCTGCAGACCCTGGAGCTGGAGTTCAAACTGCCAGATGTGGGTACTGGGAGCTGAATTCCATTCTTCTGCAAAAGCAGCAAGTGCTCTTAACTGCTGAGCCATGTCTCAATCCTCCTTAAAATTAGTTTTGATTTTAAGAATAAAATTATTTTGAGGAAGTGCTGATAAAGATACACGATAAACATTTATACCCAACTACAGAAATTGCTCTCTGAGATAACTGGCCAACAACAAAACAAAACAAAACACCAGATTTTTCCCCTTCTTTTTTACCTAGAGGACTATTTAACTTCATTTATGTTACTTGGCGATAAAAGCCAGTGCCCGTGAAGATGAAACACTGGCAGATAGATCTCAGGAATGGATTGGAAAATTCATCCCATTGAGAACTCATCTCTTATTTAGAAGCATGGCCAGTATCCAGACTATTCACTCTGCCAACCCTACATAGTGCCTGAGCCTTCAGGTCGGGGTGTCTATTATTTTATACAATCACCATATTTTATTGTCTGCTTTAGAACTACTTTGCTGAACTTATATGTGGGTCTGAAGAAGAGGAAAAGAGACTAATTGTAGAAGTCTTGGTCACTTGAACTTTTAGATTCGCCAAACCGCTCTGTCAGAAGACACTGAGGACACACGGTCTAAGCTCTAAACCCTTCCCCCACCCACAATCTTCTATCCAGGTAAAGTCAAATCTAAGGGCTAAGAAAAATTGAGACAGAGGAGAAATGAGAATTATCTGTGATTTGAGTTTTATAGCTGCATACAGTAACTAATGATACACTCAATAAGACAAATTAGAATGAAGAGGTAGGAGACATAAAAAATATCCATACCTCCCTTCTCTGTAATGTGTTTTCCATATCCAAGACAGAGATCTGTGTTTGGAATGGAGCATATAAATCATCTCTGAGGCCATTGCATCTAGTGCCATGTCTGCATGGGTGACCGGTTGGCCTGGCAGTGACAGATGGACTCACACGATCAGGTCTGGTGGTTCAAATGGAGTTCACTTTGGCAGTGACTAAAAGTCTTTATGATCCAGTGATTGCTCAGTGGCCTGGATGAGATGGATCGGTCTCTTTCCTCGTGAGTAGTTGTCTACATCACAGGACTAGAATGCAAGTGCTACTAATTGTCTCCCTGGCTGCTGATCTCAGCAACAGGGCTAAAGAGGTCACACCAAGGGGGACAAGATGCTCTGTCTTTTCTGTGCTCTTGCTCACTGAGCCCATTGCACCAGGTCACCCCATCAACCAGGCAGAGAGAGGGAACCATTCCTCACGGTGACCCGTGTTAAACGGAGCCTATCTTAGCTGCCAAGTCTTCAGCTCTCTTGATGGCCTCTGTGACCAGATATTGATACATGCAGGATTCAGTACAACATTTTCACCCCTGCGGGAGAACAGTGAAAGTAGCATTAGGAAAATAAAAAGTCTGGAAGAGGGTGGAGTTACCTTTTCATCAGAGCAAAGTGTCTAGAGTTGGAAGACTCGTGGGGTTACTGCCAATGTTTGTTATAATTTCACTTGTTGGTGTGCAAGAGTTAACTTTAAAGTGACTTTAATCAGTGTTGGTGACCTTAGGATTTATAAGACTGCCCTTTTAAAACCACCTTAGCCTTGGCCTGGTAAGGTGGTCCAGTTGGTAAAGTACTTGCAAGCATGAATATCCAAGTTCCACCTGATGAAGCCTTCTAAAAATGTTGGGCATGGTGGTTTGTGCGTGTTATCCCAACAACGGTGAGGTAGGAGGCAGAGACAGGCAGATTTCTGGAATCCACTGCTCAGCTTGTCTAGCCCATTCCAGGCTAGCCCATCGGCAAAATTCCAGTCAGATGGCAGACCTTGTCTCAATCATAAAGTGGGAGGGCACTTGAGATTGCTCTCTGGCCTATGCACACATGCATATGGGGATACACACACACATGTCCCCTGCAAACATTTTTGTCCTTTGTAAAGACTATGTAGAGACCATTTTGACAGAATTCTTGCCCAGGTGAGAAGAACTGATAACTGAAGATGTTCATCTTGACAAATTGAATAGAAAAAAAAATGATTCAATGGTGTAGGAAGTTCTTCTGTCTATGTATTGTTTTCATTGGCTGAATAAAGAAACTGCCTTGGCCTTTTGATAGGGCAGCAGCTTAGGTAGGTGGGGAGACAGAACTGAATGCTGGGAAGAAAAGCAGAGTCAGGCAGACGCCATGATTCTCTTGCCCAAGATGGAAGCTAGTTAGTCTCATACCGGTAAGCCACAGTCAAGTGGTGATACACATTAATGGAAATGGGTTAAATCAAGATGTGAGAGTTGGCCAAGAAGAGGCTAGATATAATGGGCCAGGCAGTAATTTAATTAGTACAGTTTCTATGTGATTATTTTGGGGTTAAGCTAACCAGGTGGCGGGATGTGGCCTGCTCGCCTTATACTACAATTCAATACTAACTGATATTCAGGATGTTTATATTGAAACATACGAAAAATATAATATTAAATATTTTATGATATTTATGATATTTATTATATATAAATGTATAATAATTTTATTATTAATAATTATTAATAAAATAACCATAGTAAAAGGGACAAAAGATTTACTGCATTAAGAATAGTGGCCTGAGAAGGACAGTGGTGGCACACGTGGCGCACGCCTTTAATCCCAGCACTCGGGAGGCAGAGGCAGGCGAATCTCAGTGACTTCAAGACCAGCCTTGCCTGAAAAGGTGAGTTCCAGGAAACCAAAAAAAAAAAAAAAAGGAAAAGAAAAGAAAACAGAAGGACAAAATAAAAGATTATTGGCCTTAAGGAGGAGGCTTCACCCAGCTACTGATGGAACAGATTCAGAAACCTGCAGCCAACTATTAAGGGGAGTTCCGTGAATCCTATGGAAGAAGGGGAGGAAGGTCTGTAGTAGCCAGAGAGGTCAAGGACACCAACAAGAAAATCCACAGAACCAAATAACTCGGGCTCACAGGTCATAGAGACTGAGCTGACAACCAGGGCGCTTCTGCATTAAAGTTGTGTAGCTTGGTCTTCTTTTGAGACTCCTAACGGTGGGAGCAAGGGCTGTCTCTGACCCTGTTACCTTTTTATGTGACCCTTTCCTCCTACTGGGCTGCCCTGTCCAGCCTTAACAGGAGAGGCGGTGCCTAGTCTCACTGCAAGTTGATATGCTTTGGGTAACCTGTCCTTTTCTGAAGAGAAACAGAGGAGGGGGAGTGGATGTGGGAGAAAAGGACTGGGAGGAGAGGAAAGAGAGAAAACTGTGGTTGGGATGTAAAAAGAACAACAAAAATATGTAAATGCCAAAAAAAAGAACAATGGTTTGGAAGAAACCTAAGTGGTCAGTGCTACTTAACTAGACAAAATGCATCTCAACATAAGGGACTTAACATTTTTGAGTGGCTTATTTCAAATCCTTGACCTATGTCAAGGTATTTAAAGGAGAACATGAAATTAGACTCTGCCTTCACACTCTATCCCCAAAGCATTTAGATAAAAACACATGGGCCAGGGCAATGGTTTCTCTACAGGAAAAAGCACTTACTGTCAGAACAACAGACCTGTGTTCAAGTCCTCAGGACTCCTGTGAAAGCTGGGCATGGCTGCACACATCTGAGACCCAGGTGCTGGGTAGTAGTGTAACATGAGGGGCCGGCTTGTTGGGGTTTCTGTCCCGCCCGGTACCCCACAACCGGCAACTCCCAAGGAAAATCACACACAGGACTCCGTAAGATTATAAACTGATTGACCCATTAGGTCAGGCTACTTATTAGTTCTTATGACTTATCTTAACCCATTATTCTGATCTATGTTAACCATAAGGTTTGGTACCTTTTTCAGCTGTCAGCTTACATGTTGCCTCTTCAGTGGTCTGCGCAGGAATGGCAGAGGAACCTCCCTGCTTCCCAGAATTCTCCTGTTCTCATTGCATCACCTCTACTTCCTGTCTGGTTTTCCCGCCTATACTGCCTGCCTGGCCAATCAGTGTTTTATTATAGTAGGGCAGGTAGATCCTGGCTGGGAGCTTGCTGGCCAGCCACCCTAGCAGAAACAGGGCCTTCAGGTTCGCCAAAACACTATGTCTGAAAAGTAAGGCGAAGAGGAATACAGGAGGACACCTGAGGTATTCCCCCATCCTCTGTGTGGTCCTATATAGACATGCACCCACCCCACGTACAGATACACGTATACTAAACACACACATTCTTCATCCACACGAACATTATTTATACATACATACATGGCAAAATTTTAAATATAAAATCTACAGAATAATCAATGAAAACAAACACGAGCTTACTGTGGTGTTCCTGAGAAAGATCAGTCTGAACCTAAACAGAAAGACCCACGGGCAGACTGAGTACATTAAGGCTCTAATTTGTAAGACTGCAGATACAAGGTTAAATACAAACAGCTAACGTGAAAATGCTTGTATCATATATCAGGTTGGAGTAACAGGTATTTCTAGTGCTTTAAGATTCTTCAGTACACCAAATTCTTTAATCACTCAGAAAAGTGAACAAATATTAGAAATAGACAGTTTAGCCAGCCAACTACAAATGACTGATAAAGAGAAAGCATTGCTCAGTCTAAGTATTAATTAAAGGAATGGAGATAAAAAAAAACCAGCATACTCATTTTTTACTATCAGACTCGGACAACAGAGAGAAAACTGAGAACACTTTGAGCCTGCGCTGCGGTCTGTGGCAGGAAAATGACCTTTCCATTGCTTTTTCTTGCCTAAATTGCTTTGGGTCATGGCGTTTATCATTGCAGCAGAGAAGTGAACTGGGACTCGGAGTCTTGTGTAATTACATGCAGAGGTATCCATACACCGTTTAGAGTGGGGAAAGTATCTGCTCGCTTACAAACAGAAAACTCTCGACACAAATCTTTCAACAATTGGTTAGCAAGAGCCGGAAGTTGAAACTAGATAAAATGGCAAAGCTTTTCCTTTTGAAAATGACATTGCTGCTGGGCGGTGATGGCGCACGCCTTTAATTCCAGCACTCGGGAGGCAGAGGCGGGCGGATCTCTGTGAGTTCGAGGCCAGCCTGGTCTGCAAGAGCTAGTTCCCGGACAGGCTCCAAAGCTACAGAAACACCCTGTCTCGAAAACAAACAAACAAGCAAACAACAAAAAAGAAAATGACATTGTTTAAGGGATGCATCTATGGATAGTTTTTTTTCTCGCTGTTGACCAGGGGTCTGATGACGGCGGAATGACCACTGGGGTACAGCCTGATCCCTGGAGAGCAGTTCCGACCCAGGTGCCTGAGCCCTCCGTCTCCATGACATTGTGCAGGGAGCCCCGTCAAGGTTAGCTTAGGAGAGTGTGATCACTCAGTGTCTTCTGGGACAGTGTTTGCATTCCTGTCACCAATGTCTAATTTCAGAACTGTTTGCTTTTGACTCCTTCTCTTGTTAACACATGGAACTGACCATAAAATAACTCTCGGTAAATATCAGCTCTGTGACGTGAGCGTGGACTGAGGGAACCTGGAAAACCAGGGCTTCAGCGCTCCATGTGCAAACATTTCTCCAGGGTTTAAGATTCAAAGGATATCCTTTTATTTTTCTTAAGTTTTTATAGATTCAAATGTCTTCTGTAAATAACGTTTTGTAGTTGATGTTGTAAACTAGCATTGGAGTCAAGGAGAGAATTTCCGCCTACCCCTGCCCCTTCAAAAGAACTAGCGAAATGAAACAGTGGAGTAAGTTTGTAATTACTAAAATGCAAAGTTTCTCCTTTCTACTTAACGTTTTTCTGATGCAGCATGAACATTTGTCTTCAGATTTCCCTAGTAAGGGATTTGTTTCCAAAGTACAAAATCGCTTTGGAGCCTGTTTCCTCTGTTTTCCGGTTCATCCTTCTGTTTTCCCATAACATTGCCTCAGTCACATGCTTTCGGAGTGGGTTTTATCCTTACCTTTGTGCAGAACTCACCTATGATGATTCTATGTTCCAGTGATAGCTGTATCATAATTGGCAGCTTAATCTATAGTTATGACATCAGCATATCTATCACGTAAGAGATGTTTCCATGGCAGAGTGAATGAATTCCTCTTTTGTTTAAATCACAGCTTTCTGTTGCCCTTTCTTCTGAGACGCACTTTTGCTCATATATGAGAACATCCTAAGTAAAATCTTAATTTAAAGGATTAGCGATGGCGAGTGAACATGATGTTTACATAAGACTAAGCTTGTAATGAAACTTCAGAGAGAAGAAATTATGAAAATCCATTTCTCCAAGCTTGGCTTTTTGACTCGCCGATCTGTTACTCAAAGTTATTGAATGTTTTAATACATCAGCACCTCCTGAGCTTTGTAAAACAAAATGCAATGCTGTGCTGCCCTTCTCTATGCTCTGATAGTTTCCCTATGTGCCCTAAAGGGGTGGAGATTGATGAGAGGCCACGTCCAGCTGTGCCAACGCAACTCTTTAAAAAAAAATCTGCCTGGTTGTTTAAGGAGAAATCACAAGGGAAATGATTCTCACGGCAGTAATAGATTGGGGATTTCCATTAAGAAGAGACAATTAGGCATACAAAGCTACCAAGGGGGCTGAGTTTGAGATATGGCTCAGTGGTTAGGAGCAGTTATTGACCTCCTAGAGGACCAGCACTCACATCAGATGACTCACAACTGCCTGTTGCTCCATGGGAACCTACACACACACATTTCCAAAACTGTCTTCAAAAATTAACAAGGACCAAGCAATGACTCACCACACAAAGGGACTTGCTTTCACATCTAACGGCCTGAGTTTGGTCTCTGGAACTCCCATGGTGGCAGCAGAGAACCTTTTCCTGTAAGATGCCTTCTGACTTCTACTACTATGTGGCACATGTGCGTACACACACACACACACACACACACACACAAACACACGAGTGTAAATTAAAGCTTTTAAGGTAGAATGAAATATGTAGATGAAAAAGATAAAAGTTCTAAAGTTAAAAAATACCAAGGCATATTTGAAAAGACATTCCCACAATGGATATTTGTATAAAAATTTTAGATATGGGAGTGAAAATTAGCTACTTTAGAAACACACTCAGGAATAAGTTTGTGAGGTTCAGACCAGACATTCAACCTCTTGGCAGGAAAGTTCTTGATCTGTTGTGGAGGTAGGACAGGGACAAGCTTCTGGTCTTGGCTTGAAATCAAAAGCGAGCAAAGCCACAGAATTATTGGAATAATAATCAAGGGATACCACCCGACGGACTTGGGACAACGGTGATTTCTATGTGACTTATTAATAGAAGAACCGAGACAAGCAGGGTGATGGTGGCACACACCTTCAATTCCAGCCCTTAGGCAGCAGAGTCAGGAGAGCCTCTGTGAGTTTGAGTTCAGTCTGGTCTACAGAGGGAGTTCCTAGACAGCCAGGATTGTTATACCTTTCTCATACAAATCAATAAAACGATAAAATAAAGTCACCCAGACCTTTAGCCAGAAGCAACATGATATAAAGCTTCTAGAGGCATTTGGGCCCAGGCTCAGGGAATACATGCGCAGTAGGGCATAGTGACAAGTGGAGGCTGAGCCTAGCAACTTGTTCCTGAAGGAGATTGAGAAAGGCTCACCAGTTCACAGGGTTAGCCTGCGACCTGGGCTTGCATAACACGAAAGCATAAAGGCTTTGGGTGTTTGAGGAGACACCCAGTTGGAAGCAGAGAAGCTGCTCTGGGCCTGGTTTAGTCAAGACAGGAAGCATGCGCATGTCAGCCATATTCCTGCGAATGCGCATGTCAGCCACATTCCTGCGTATGTTTCTCTCACTCTGTTCCTGTGTTTATCGGGCAGGACATGATCTGTCAGTTTCACTTGGTGCTTTTGTTTGGAATGCAGCTGATAATTGGGTTAGAAATCAATACAAGACCTACAAGATAAAATTATGTTATCTTATTGACAGCTATCAATAATAGATAATGAGAACCTGGTTTGAACTACTTTGAGGTGCAGTAATTGAGGCTACCCATCGGTGTTAGGAATATTTCCTAACGCGAGCTCCCTGCCGATGCAAAATTCCCAATCAAGCCAAATCAAAACAAGCCGAATTAAGAAATATCCAGGTTTAATGGGAGTTCTGTGCTCTCAGGTAGCCCCGAAGCGGAGAATCGGTAGGCAGCTAACAGGACCACCAGGAGGAAAGAAAAGGGACCACTTGTTTCTCTTTCGGGAGATCTCTTAAATACCCCGGGGAGTGGTCCTGACCCCTCCGGGGGTGGGGTCAGGATCTGGCCTGCTGGGATTTGGAGTCCAGACCAGGCCTGGGGGCTGGAATAGATGCGAGGGGCTGAGGCCTATACTCCCAACTTGACAGTCGATTTAAGTGAAAATTTAGTTTTCCAGAGTTGTTAGCTTGAAATCCATTTTAAATATCAATGTAAGTTGTGGAAAAAGGTAATTTGTGCAAAATCAAGTAGATATTATTAACTCCCCGCCAAAAATAACCTCCAAAAAATAAAAAAAAACAACAGGTAGAATGTTAGAGAAAAATATTTTTCTCTTTTTACAAACAGAAAACTTTGCATTTATAGTAGAATTACATATATATGACATGAACAAGTATGTAAATACAGAATATCATTACAGTTTATAGGGCATCACTATAAATTTCATGAGAACAAAAAGAAATTAATTGCCTGGGGCAATCTAATAATATCTAAATATAAATAAGTTTGTAGTCAACTTTTTCAAAGTGAACTTACTTTATTTTTTGAAAATTTCACATGAATACTATTTTTTATTAGCATTTTTCCCTCGCTTCAACTTCACCCGTCATGCTTCACTTCTTTTTAAGTTTATAGCCTCTTATTCTTTAAATATTCTTGTTCCAGAGACACACATAATTTTTTTAAATTTGTAAATACAACCTTCTGTGTTTATTTAGCATGTGTTTGGGGCTGACCATTTGGGACTGGATAACCTACCAGGGAGCTCATCTCTGAGGAAGACTGAGTCTCCTCTTAGATGTTATTCATTGGCCTGTAGATCTTCATCTAGGGTTGGACTCTCTGTGAGCTGCTCCCCATCCTTATAGACAAACATGCCTACTGCCGTTGCCGTTGGTTAGGTGACATATTGAGATATTTCATGGGTGGAGCTTTGTTGTCATATTTAGGAGACTGTCCTCAGGCTCCAGCAACGTCTACTTGTTTGTCCCCTCCATGTTTCCTGAGCCTTAGGTGTTGGGGCTTGGACTGTAGATGTATCAACGAGGCCTGGGCACCCCGTGGTCAGATGCTGTCTGTATTTTGACTTGGCTTTTTGCAGTGGCCTACAAGTGGGGTGACAGCACAGGAATGGGTCCCCACCCATTGGAAACTCATCAGGCAAAGGTGGATCTTGAACTAGAGGTCTAGAGCTAGTCATGCAGGTATGGATGGGGGTTCAGAAACTCACCCCACACAATCTCTTGTGTATGTGTGTCTGTGAAAGCAAAGCCACCAATAAGCAGGCCTATGTTCCCTTTTTCTTTGTGATGGCTCATATTTTCAGGAAAGATTTTTTTTACCTACAAACTTAGGCTCCATCGAAAGGGAGATGGAGAGATTGATTTTTAAAAATCTCTCTTGTGAAGCTCTATTCATAACGTCTACAATCTGTAAGACGCTGTGATGTTCTTCAGTCGGTGCCTGGATGAATCTGGCGTGCTCACGCAGTGAACGTTACTTAGGGATAGAGCTGTGTTACCAAGTAGGGAGAAAGCCTACAGGAATCTGAGGTCATGTTTCTGCGTGAAAGCAGTTTGAAAAGGCTGCAAGCTTGTATTCTCCAGGGAAGCAGACTGGTTGGAAGCCAATTTAGTAAATTATATAACATAATACATGCTATATTAATAGGTAATGATGAGCTACGTAATTTATCCAACTTTGATGAAAATAAGAGCAGTTTTCTCACATCGGAGAACCTGGCTGTTCAGTTCTTCAGACTGGTCCTTTGCAGTCAGAGTGTTACCACCGTGACTGTCTCACCCTGGAGGGGCTGACAACAGGACAGGTGTTTTGTCAGTCGGAGGCCTTCCAGGACAGAAGCCTGGAAATGCTGGTTCAAACATTAGCAAAGGAAACGACATGGACATCAACAGGGGAAATCCACTGGGACCTAGTGACTAGGCAGTAAGAGGGAAGGAAAGTCCATTTGCCAAGCCCCCTTTCACCTGACATGCTACCAGGAGGAACCTCCGACACTCGGCGTGGGTCTTCCCGCATCAGTGATGGCCATCGAGATAGTTCTTCAGCTGAGGCTCTTTACTCAGGTGGTTCTAATTTACGGCAAGTTGACATTACAACCATCTGTCACAGTGCTGGGTGACCCCGCCTGTGCACCACCCCAAGAAAGGCTCATGTATAGACAGAAAGGGACGCACAGCTTCCGGAGCAAGGAGGCAGCAGAATAAGATGGTGATAGACTACAAGGGATTTAGGACAGTGGGCTGATCTGTATCATGGCAGCAGTGGTCACGTGACTGGATCGGCATTTGGCATAGTCCATAGAACATATGACACGGTGAGTCTAATGTATGCCTTGCATTTCGATTGTCATAATTATATGATAAAATTGACTCAGCAGTTATAAAAAATGTACTGTACTGATGCAAAGGATTAGTAATAAGGAAAACATTTGCATCCAGGTAGAGAAACTCATACAGGAACTACATTTTTCTGTTCAATATTTTTTTAAATCCGAAACTTTTTAGGCAATAAATGATTTCTCCCCTATTACTAGGTTCACAACTGAAAATCCTATAATAACAGGCATGTTAATAAAAGGAGAGCATGCACTCTTATTTAATGTAAGTTCTATAGGGCACAGAAGCCTCTGGAAATAAAGACCCAAAGGGACAGGAAAAAAATGTATTCTTCTGAACAGTCATGCCGAAGTGTGATCAGAGGACAAAGGATAGTCCTGATGCTGTGAGACTTGGGGGGCGGAGGAGGAAATTAGTCCTGTTTGTATAAACTGTTCTCTGGAGTAATGCTTTCCATGGTGTATGTGATGGCTGCCTCTCAAATAAGGGTCTTAGTCCAACTTTAGAGACACACCAGAGAGTCTATTCCTGACCTGCTTCAGAGGGAAAGAGTGGAAAGTCAGGGACTTTTTGTTTCTGTTGTATTCTCAAATGCCGAGGTGCCATATAAGGTAGCATGTCCTGAACCTATGACTGTTGCAACCCATGGTCTATTACTTAAAAAAATTCTTTCTTAAAAGTTAAGATTTTAAATAGAAACTTTCAGCCAGTGTGGGTGATGATCCTAAGCTGCTCCCCTGGAAAAGGGAAGCCTCGCTCTGTACTTCTTCAATTCTCATCTGACAGCCGAGTACCACGTGACAGGACCCCCTAAGAATATATCACCTTGTGAGGGCACGGTCACGTTCATTTGTTGAGTATATTTAACCGTGAAGTCTAATGATGCATTTCTCAGAACGTACCCCTGTCACTTTGCAATGTGTGACCATGTGCACTTACAGACGTTCCCAGACTTAAACAGGCCATGTCCTCATGAGCTCACCACAGTGGAGAACTCTCCAGGTATAAATGCATTAAATCCATGCAGCCTATGAGACACCATCAGTTAACAGCAGTGCACTGCGGAGCGCTTGTTCTTTGCCCGGGTAATCCAGGCTGACTGGCACCCGCGGCTTGCTGTTGCTACCAAGGGAGAGCATTGGGTCCCATACTGCCCATCCAAGAAGAGAACAGAAGTCAAAACGTGGGGGGTATGGATTCCCATCAGTGTGTATCATTTCTGTATACCACAGTGAGGCTGAAAACGTATAACTTGAATTGCTTTAAGCTGGAGACTGCCTATATATGCATGTACATAATACAGTTCTATGGGTGTGTTGGTATATATATGTGTACATAATACAGCACTATGGGTATGTTAGTATATATCATATAATTTCATATCTTTTGTATACATTTTATATTCATGCACTAGTGTAATTATTTCAAAATCATTTCCTAAGTGAAGCACTTTGCTCCTCAGGTCCATGGGGTCTCCCCAGTACCTCCCACTACAATAGCATTGCAAGCACTGAGTCCAAGAGTGTTTGCTTAAGTCCGCTCAGATGGTGAGAAACTATTTTTCTAAATATAAATAGAGCAGAAATAAGTAATACTCCTCCAAATCAACATTCTTTGCCTTATTCAGAACTACCCAATCACAATCACAGAAAGATAAGCCAAAACAATGCACACAACACACATATATACATGTGCCAGCACACACAAGTACATGTGTGTCTACATATACAACATGAACACATATGTAAGCATATGAAAGTAATGTATGTCTGTGTATCTCTTTCTGTCTCTCTTTCTCATTTTTCTCTTAAAGGTTTCTGAACTAAGAATCATCAAAAATTCACCATTTCCTTCATGTTCTGGCAAAGAAATCAACCATACTCCCCGCCTCAATCTCCAAGTAAATGAGTATCGTAGAATAAAAGACCATGTGGAGTTTTTTTTTTTATATTTACAAATCAAATTACTTGTGGCTGAGAAGGAGACAAATGTCATTTGCAGGCGGTGGCTTTATTCAAAGCTTCCCTTTCGTTCTCTGGGGGCGAAAAATACAATCTCTACATTATGTAACAAGGTATGTGCCACTGGGGAGGGAAGGAGTGGTTGAGCGGTAGTGGTAGTGGGTACCACACTGTGCTCTGTGTGGTAGAAAAGATAGTGTAGAAGAATGAACTTTTCATAGATGATCTCCACTCCTAGGAAAGAGAGAAAGAAGAGGACAAAGTTAGAATGTGGAGGATTTCCCCTTTGGATGTCATGGGTAGTCAATAACAATAATTTTCAAAATAACATTGCTAAATAGATGTTCTAATGTCTATTCACAAGAAGCAGATTATTATGACCGATGTAACAGTGCTCATAGAACAGGATTTTGAAAATTTAAAATCATTAGAAATCATTTCACTTCTAACTTAAATGTTACCCCATCAAAGAATCATCGCTGGTCCAGTGCAGCCTCAAGCCTTTCTCGCTTCCTCTCTCACTGTGTTCCTCTTCTGCGGATGACTGCATTGAATTTATAACGATAAAAATTGATGGTTACTTTTCTCAGTATCACTTCCATTTGAGCATAAGCTGCAGCAGGTCATAAGTGAATACTTGCCCCTCTTCTGGGTTTGTAGCCCTCTGAGCAATGCCTGACAGAGGTCAGGGGCCTGGCAAAGGCATCACGAGTCAGTGAGCAAGGGAAAGGTTTGCTAGCATTGGAGGTAGGAGCCTTGGATCTCTGAGCAAAAGGGTCAGCCATCCCTTGCCACTTCAACTTAATAGTTACAAGATTCTAGGCACTTAAGTTACATTCCTCTGGTTTGTTAATTATTGAGTGGGTTTGAGAGTGGTAGTTCTATCTCCTAGATTTGTTTTGGGGGAGAGCAGTGAGGTCACGGGATTTTCCTGAGAGACCTTTCTGTGTACTGAGCTGTCCTGCTCGAATACTTTTCCCAACACTGCTTCTAGAATAAACATTGTTTCTCATCAAGGACTGGAAAGGGTCTGATATTGTTAACCTACCTGCAAAGGAACAACTTAGGGTTCTTCACAGTCAAACAGGCTCAAGGAAGACATGAGACTTCTGTATCAGAAATAAGAGGTACTTTCTGATGTCAGTAGCCAGACTATTATATCTTCCTCATACCGTTCTTCCAAGCAACAATTCCCACAACATGACGTGTACCAAGTGATATTCTGCCTCCAATTCACAGTGGGTTGCATTTCAGGAGAGGAACCCAGTATTCAGAAAACCCTAACCTACAAGGTAAGTGACATGCTCACCTACTTTTGCCCCAACAGAAACCTTTTCTTTGTCATACAGTGTTCTGGTTCATTTGGGCAGATACAACTGAATTTCACGAACTAGGTGCTTTATAAACAACAGAAATATATTTATTGTGATATGTATTTTATGCATCAAATATATCTGGGAGTCTAAGGTCAAGTTGGGGTCTGGTGAGGGTTCATTTACCTGTTCACAGGCAGCTGCACTCACTCTGCCTATATGGAGAAAAGAGCAAATGACCTCCCTTGACCTATTTTTATAAAAGCTCTCATCCCGTTCATGAGGACTCTTTCTCATGATCCAACCAACTTCTAAAAGTGTCACCCCATAATGCCATCACCTTGGGAGTTAAGACTCCAACATGGCTTTTGCAGGGATGTAAGTATTTGGAACACAGCATGCTGGATAGCAAATTAAATTTTTGTTGCTTACAGAGACATTGTCACTTCTCTCCAAGGCCATTTACCCCACAGATATCATTTAGAAGATGGTGAAGAAGGAAACTGCTCGTGCTTTGGCCGATGACTCACACAGAACCATGACAGAGCCCGGAACATTCTCTCACAACAATGTCTACATATTGTCTTTACGCAGTTTAGCTTCTGATCAGTCTTCCCAGGGATGCACTTCAATGGCTAACTGGGTTTCGGCTTGACTGAGTGAGTAACAGGATGCCAGGATACCTGGTTAAACATTATTTCAGAGTTGTCTCTGTGGATACAGTGTACTGAGTACAGCAAACGGGGCTCCTCAACATGACAGGGCATCGTGTTTCTGTTGAGGGTGGGAACAGGACAGAAAGGCAGAGGGGGTGTTGAGTCAGTCCTTGTCTGACTGAGTTAAGACATTGCTCATTTCCTGCACAGGGTATTCCCAGTTCTCAGGCCATCAGACCTGAACTGGAATCCGCATCACTGGCTCTCTAGCCGTCAGATCTTTGAACTGCACCATTGTCTTTCCTAAGCATCCCATTTGCAAGTGGTAGATTACAGGGTTCATGAGAATCTGTAAATACCTAATAACATGTACACACACACACACACACACACACACACACACACACACACACACACCATATATGTATATTGTGTGATACTTTGATTGCATTCTGAAAATAAAGTTTGCTTTGAGTCAGAGGGCAGAGCTAGCCACTAGCTGAGCAAAATTAGCCATAGAGGTTTTGGAGGACAGGACAGACCAGGACAGGACAGGAGATAGGAAGGAGTAAGGCGGGCTGGAGCGAAGGTCTTAGCCCTTTTTGATTGAGGAACAGGAGAGGAGGTGACCAGTGTTTTCTCCGCTTCTCTGATCAGTCAGTCAGGTTCTTACCTCGATATCTGACTCCCGATTTTGTATTGATAAAGAATAATTAGGTAAATATTTCATATATACATACATGGTTGGACTTCTTGGAAAAGGTGGTGGTGAACAAATTGTTCAGAGAGTCTTCTAGCATGTGCTAAGAGACTTTGCTAACTGGCTTAGCTAGGGTCAACGCACGGTTGTGCCACTCCTGGGGAGAGGTGCACTGATGGCGGTCCCCTTTGTGTGAAGGGGCCTGTGTTAAGCGTCCTCTTCTTTGGAAACTTCCCAACTGTAAGATGTCGTGTTTCTAGGTGCCTTGATTGTCCTTCCTCAGTTGTCCCTGTTATTCCTTTGCGGTGCCTTTAACGACTGACCACGCCCACTCCCAGCCACTTCTGACCTTCCTCGTAGCCATCTTCTTCTGTCCGTCTCTTGGCATGTGTACACGTGTCTCTGTCTGTCCCTATGTTTCTCTCTATGTTTCTCTGTCTCCCTCTTTTTAAGTAATAAATGTCTCCCTCTTCTTTAAGTAATACTATGTCCTGTGAACCTTTTATCCGCGTAACCGCCCGCCTGACTCACCCGGCCGCATGACGCTGCCACCCTGGAGATCTTACAAGGACCCGCAGCCATCCTTGTGGGACTAGCGGCTGCTCTGTGAGCCTGCCAGGGAACACACGCATCATATTTTTTTAAAGAACAATAGTCCCAGAATTGCTCTGTCTTTTTCAAGCAGCAATAACTTTACTTCCATAACCCTATATAGTTTTAAAGCTTTTTCCTCCCCAGAAATGTAGTTGTAAGGAGGGCAGGATATTTTCTTGTCCCAGCCATAGCTTCCTGAGTCCCCGTGAGGCCAGTATTCCGTGGTCTAAGGTCATTAAGTGCCGTGGTCATTTTCTTTCTGGTGTAAGATTGTACACAAAATCAAATCAAGAGAACCCAGGCTGCTGAGCCGGAATTGAATTCAGTCTCTCAGTTTGTCACCCAGGCTGCCCGGAGCCAGGAGAGGTGGAGATGCAGCCCATGTAGGAAGGACCAGGCTGGACTTTGGAATGTCAAAATAGTCCCAGAGGCAGGTGAATCTCTGTGAGTTTGAAGTCAGCCTGGTCTACAAAGTGAGTTCCAGGACACCAAAACTAAGACTACACAGAAAAACCCAGTCTCACAAAACACAAACAGAAAGAAAGAAGAAAGAAAGAAAAGAAAAGAAGACAGAAAGGAAGAAAAGAAAAGAAGACAGAAAGGAAGGAAGGAAGGAAAGAAGGAAGAAAGGAAGGAATCTACTAAAGTGATCCCAGTATTCTATTTTTCATATTGAATAGTTGTACTTATTTTTTCAACAGACAGTGGGTTATGCAAGTGAGAATTTTTAACTTTTGACTTTGTAGACCTCAGTGGATATTCTGGGCACTTAGATCTGTAAAGGCCTAAAGGATATTGAGGGCTGCAGATTCCTCTTTAAAAAATTATTTTTTATTTATATTTTATTTATTTATTTTTTTACTAGAACTCAACGGTGAAATATGCCTCTGGTAATACTATTAAAATGAGCTGTGAATTGTGTAAAAAAGTCACAGAATCTAGTTAAAAGGAAATGATTATTGATTAATTATATGTAGAGGAAACAATAGGTTTGAGGATAAATATTATATATTTCTTCAAAATACAGAATTTGTGTATCACTTCAGAAAAAGTCAATAAGAGTTTAAGAGATTAATGTATGCTTCTTGTCTTGTTTCCCCCCTCCAGTTGTATTAAACTATTTAGCAATGTTTTGACATTAATAGCTATCTATAGAATTGAATTATCTGATTGGATTATATTAAATTTTTTGGTCTTAATGATGCTTATCAAATTATTTCATTAAAAAACCAGGCTAAATTTCAAAGTGCTGCC
Organism: Myodes glareolus; assembly: GCF_982192425.1. Classification (NCBI taxonomy): domain Eukaryota; kingdom Metazoa; phylum Chordata; class Mammalia; order Rodentia; family Cricetidae; genus Myodes; species Myodes glareolus. Next base: position 55,302,644 of record NC_142040.1, read on the forward strand.
TGAAATGAGTGATGAGTTTACAAAAAGTAAAGAACAAGAGTCAAACCCTCTGAAAAGGGTTGTTTCCTTAGCCTTTGCTCGAATATGCTGCTGTGAATTTAGCTGGCAGAGCGGCCAGCTCCCGATATTCTGGCGTAAGTGCTTATATTTGCAGATGTTCTGCCTGCTAATTTTACAAAGCCAGAAGCAGAAGAAGGGGGCTGTGGATGAGCTGTGAAATGCAGGAGGGCGTGGGTAATGAGGAACTGCCTGTCTCCGAATCCTGGGTGACTCAATGGCATGCTTTCCTGCCTGGTTTTAAAGCTGAGTTACTGCCTTAGTGCTGGTGGGGAGGGCTCACCTTCCTTTGTTTTCTTCACTCTTTGAATACAAACCCCAGGAAGTGAAAGTTATAATTTTGCCTTAACAGACATTCCAAAGCCTTTTCGCTTTGTGGACACAGGGGATGTATTCAGAAGCTTTCGGCCTGCCTGGTGGTGATCACATCTTTTGTTCTTTTGTGAATGTCTTAAGTGAACTTTGCTCCAGACAAATTAGCCTTGGGCAAATCCTTGAAAGGACAAGATTCCAAGAAGGACGGACAACACAGGAAAGGGCCTCCTGGCTCATTTCCATTTGGGCTTCTATTTATAGCCCCACGTTGCTCACTTTCATGTCTTATTCTCCCTAAGAATGATAATGACTGCTTTATTTTGTTGTGCATGTGAAATTTCTTCTGCCTATTTCCCAAAGTTTTTAAGCATTGTTCTATTTTATGTCCAAGGAATCTTTAATACTTCATAGTAAACAATGTAAGTTTATCTGTGTCACGTTTTTATCTGAAACTTGAAGCAAGTTTCAGACTTATAGTTCTCCAAATTATCCTTGGTTAGTATACTAATTTGGAAAAGAAAAAAACCTCAATTTCTTTAAGCAAATAGTGATCCATCCTGTTTCTGACTCAGTAGTCTTTTTCTGGGAAGAGTTCCTCAACTGCAGGTTTCTGATTGGTAGAGCATAGCTGTTATAATTCTGCTGGTCTTCCCTGTCAGTACCCTGTCCCTTTAAGAGACAAGCTCCACCTATTCCCAATCTCCCCCTTCATGTCTAGGCAAGCTGGTCTCTGCTCTCTCTCTCTCTCTCTCTCTCTCTCTCTCTCTCTCTCTCTCTTCCTCTCTCACTCTCTCTCTGACTCTCTGTCTCTCTCTCTCCCTTTCTCCTTCCTTCCCCTCCCTCCCTTCCTCTTCCTCTCTCTCCTTTCCCCCCTCTCCCTCTCTTCTGAAGAGGCAGTTTTCTATCTCTGTTCCCTTTCCTTCTTCTCTCTCCTCTTTCCTCTCTCTGTCCCTCTGTCCCTCTCTTTCTCCCCCCCCCCATATCTCCCCTATCCTTCCATACCCTCCCAATACCCACTAAGTAAACTCCATACCCAAGCCCTCTCTGCATGGCGCATCTGTGTATCCCTTACCCACTGCGGTCCCCCAGCCGCCATGGGACCCACCAAGGCCGCTCCAACAATGGCGCACATGCTGTGGCCGACAGTGTGTATGTTGTGTATATGTCTGGCTTTGATGGCAGGGAAGAAGAAATCTACATTTATCTTTTGTTATCAATTGCCTGGTGAAGTACTTGGCACAAAGAAAGCACATTGCTTAGCGTGTTGAACAAAAGTCAGTCCTAATCCTATCCAAAAACTTACCGGGTTAAGATAAACTGATAGAATGACTTCCTTTTTCTCCATGAACAACTTTTCATCTTTGAATACAGATTTTTTTTCATCTGTACTGTTATGATAATGTTCCAAGTTATGGTTTCTGCTACTTTAATTCTTATTGGGCATCATAGTCAGGCTTGTCTTCAGAAGCATGTATTTAGTTAGATCTTTACTTGGGATCCTTTGCAATCTCCCCATGAGGAAGGTGTACAGGGAACCAATTTCTACCCCTCACAGTGCCTGCTTAGTGTCTTGTACAGATCTGCTTGCCGGATGCTGAGTTACAGGAAGATGTCAGCTGGAAGTTATTCTCAAAGTTGATGCTGATGCTGCTCTCTGCACATCTTGTGAAATCCATATATCGATGATGCTTGTGAATGCACAGAACATATATTTATCAGACTTGTGAATGACCTGAGGCTGGGATGGAAGAAAAAGTTATTAGATAGCAGGATCAGAAACTGGAAGAATTTGGACAAGTTTTCTTGAACAGGAGGAAATTTAATGGGGATGAATGTAAAATTCTACCTTAGAACAAAAACCAAACTTTTCTGCTTGCTGTTACACTTTGGATCCCCGACTGCTGAATTCCTCGGCTGCCGATGCAATAAGCCAAATCAGGCTGGATGAATAAGACCAGAGTTAATAAACAGGGTGATGCAAAGCAGAGCACTCCTGGGTGGCCCTCAGGAAGGCGGGGACAGAACAGGAGGGCATACCTGGCAGATCTATTGACCGCTTTTTAAAAAGCCGGTAGTTGAGGTCCAGGGCATCTCTGTGGGAAGAAACTGGCCACTGAGGACTTTTTGAGAGGGGGCAGGGTTTGGGGAGGGAGAGATGGGGCTTCCACCCAATCATCTGGCAATTGAGTGAAGACAGTTCTTAGAAAGGGTCACCCTTGTTAGTGAGGCCACACACTTTGATGCAATCTCAAATTTATTTGGAAAATGTAAAGAAGGCAAAATCTCCCTATGGCATTTGCCAGCCACAGCTGAAGTCTACAGAAAGTCAGTATTCTATTTAAATTTACCCACAGAATAATTTGCTAAGTGGACAGCTCAGAGGAAATGTGTTGTTTCATTTTGTTTTTTTGTAATGGAAATGCTATCAAAAGGAGAGGAAGTTCATCTGGTTCTACATTGTCTCAACCTTGCATAGCCGAACATCGGTTTGGAGAAATTTTAAGGACAACCATTTTGACCAAGTTTTAATGGCTGTCTCCTACTTAGGCTACAGGTTCCCAGAAGAACCCTGAGTAGCCCAGATTTATTCCAGAAGAGGAAAATCCGCAGTAAGGCAACCGCTTGCTTCAGCATCTCTAGAGAAGTGCTGTATAGTAACTCCAAAGAACCGCGGGACATCATTGACCGCAGCTGCAAGTCTCTGAGGGGTTTGCAGGTCGGCATACAAGGCTATGTGAACATAAAGCTTTCATGGTGGAGAACGAAGGTTTACCTAGCTGTCATGGCTACAGGCCTATGGTGTAGACAGAAGATTAAAAGGCGTAGTGTCTGTCTGGTCTTAACTTTCCTGTCCCTGAAAAGGAGATTACCTTCTAGAATACCACACACACATATGCACATACCCATCTGTACATGAATGCATGTGCTTGAGTATAAGTGCTTATATATGTGCACCTACATATTTTCCCACATGTGTATACATATATGTGATAAATTCACATATATACAAATAGGTAAATAGGGTGATTTTATTTATCTCAAGAGAGCTATTAAGAATGTAAAATAATTTGTGGAGATGGCTTAGTGGGTAAGATTGTTTACTGTTCAAGCAGGAGGACCTAAGTTTCAATGCCCAGAACTCTCACACACACAAAAACCTTGAGTATTGTTGGTAAGTACGTGTAACTCTAACACAACAGGGGCTGGAAACAAGAAGATGTTTGGGGGACTTGTGCATCGCCTGCCTAACTTCAGGCTCAGCTAGAGACCTTGTCTTAAGGGAACAAGGTGGAGTTATAGAGCAGGATCTAGCCTCCACATGCATGCACAGCTGAGAGTACTCACATGTACATCACATGCATATACTACATGCACATGTATATACAAATAAATACTTTTAAAAGAAAGGAAAACAGATCTGTATTAGAGAAAATGACAGTAACAAAAATAAAAGATGGTTAACTTTACCCAACATGGTTGGAGAGACTTAGAATAGATAAAGTGTCTTATAGGGTCTTCTATCGCTATGAAGAGACACCACATCTATGGCAACTCTTATAAAGTAAATCATTTAATTGGGTCTGGATTTCAATTCAGAGGCTTAGTCCATTATCATCCTAGTGGGAAGCATGGTGGCATGCAGGCAGACATTTGCTGGAGAAGAACTGAGAGGTCTACATTTGATCTGCAGACAGCAGGAAGAAACTATAAGCCCACTAGGTCTGGCTTGAGCTTCTGAGACCTCTAAGCCCATCCCTAGTGACACACTTCCTCCAACAAGACCACACCTACTCCAACAAGGCCAAACCTCCTAATAGAGCCAATCATCCAAACACACTATTCTATGGGGGCATTCATATTCAAACCACCACATATATGAAGGATGGAAAGAAACAGATACTAAGAATAGCTGAAGAAATAATATTGTAAGCTCAGGAGGCACTTTTAAGGTTATCTGTTCTTATTCAGTTTATTCCCTTTGCTTGTGTGTGCACGCAGGGACACTGATTTATCATGGAAAGTAGTGAGGATACAAGAAAGGTGATTCTTAAAATACAAACAAAGAAATATAGGTAATTACAGACCTCCCAGACTTAGTTGTGGGGTGGTGTCCTCATAAACTTTTCGTAAGTGGAAATTGCATATACACACTCACAATCAACAAAATACAATTGTTAGCAACAAAATACAGTGCAACGTGCCTGTTTTCTGTCTTGGTGAATACCCGGGTATAGCTGGACTCACTTCTGCTACCAAGCGTCTCCAAAGAGGACTCTACCACATAGCACCAGCCTGGGAAAAGACCCAAATTTGAAGTTTGAAGTACTGCTGCTATTGAATGCATATCACACTTGTACGATCGTAAGTTGCAAAAATCATCTGTTGAGCTATCATAAGTCAGGCACTGTCTATATGGGAACCCAAATCACTTTAAGGCTTGGGTCCAAGAAATTTGCAAAGAATTCTTAGAAAAGACACAGGGCTGCTTTTGCATTGGCCAAGAATGAAATTGGGTCTTTTTTTTTTCTTCTTGTAATAGATGTAGAAAACTAACTTCATAAAGTTTGAGTGCTGCATCAAGTCATAAACAGAAAGAAAGAATTGGGATAACAATCTGAGACAAAAATTTCTTGTATTCAAAGAAAACAACAACCAAACATCTGGGATGTAAATGCACAAACCATACCTCACTGAGTGAAGCCTGTGTTGACAGAAGCCATAGTTCTGTTAAGAGAGACGACAGAGAAGACTGGTGAAGTGTGTTGTGCAGATGGTCCAGTTGCATGCATGTTGGTGTGCATGTTTTCTCAGCCTTAGGGAGATGCGAAGAGATAAAACAGGTCCAGTGATGACAACTTTGCGAACCTAATGGGAAGGGCTTAGAACAGCTAAGAGCAAAGAAAAGGGAGAGGACAGGGAATAGGGGCAGAGAAGAGAAGGGGAGCTAAGTGTGCAATGTTGAAGAGACCTGGACAGACTAGGAAGAGAGAGAGGGAGGGCGGACGAAGTCTCTCGTGACACAATTTTGGAAAGGATATTTAAGCTACAAACTTAAGATTGTATCAAGAGATTTTTGATGGAGGATACTAAGAGACTCAGAGTGTCACATGGTCTAGTGATGCCAACACAGAGCTACGGATGTCCTACTTGATGGGACTTTCAGAAAATGAAGTGCCATGACGGTCCGTCTCCCATGTCCCTTTTGTGAAGACTGGCAGGGACGCAGCAGACCAGTGGTGTGCTATTGCTCATTTTGGAAGGACTATGGTATGTTTTATTATTATTATTATTACTTTTTTAATAACTGGAAGACCTCAAAATGCTTGCCCACTGTAGCTCAGATCTCTGTGGAGATTGTTGCCTGGTCTTCAAGGCTGAGGAATGCTCAAGTGAATACTGAAAACAATCCACTGGCTTTCACGTTACTCTCCAGATCCATAGCTGAAAGTTCTGTCAAACCATTTCTCTAGGTGCCATACACCTGCACATTTACATTCCAGGAAACCCATTCAGCGCAGTGAAATTAAGTAATAATTGAAGTGGATACTAGCTACTTCAGCACAAAAGGTTTTATTTTGGTGTATTTTTAGCGCTTGATACAATACAGTGATGTAAAAGTACTAAATCATCAGAAAAAAAATCTGTAGTGTTGTACAGGATGTGAGAAGGGAGAAAAGAACAAAAGCCTTTTCGCCAATCAAATGCAAATGGAAATGACCCACAAGATTGTGAAACCAGTCTTTGTCCTGACAATGAACATTTTCATGCAGTGAAATCCATTTTTGAGACTCATTAGCAAACGCTGTGATCTTGCTGATTTTCTGTAGCAGTGTCTGGTTAGTTCAAATTGATTAGGGGACCTCTGATGTGGGAGACTGAATCACTGAGCTACCCCAGGTATTCCTGTAATTGGTTATCATGCTTAATTACAAATGTTTCAGCACAACCAATTTATTCCGGACTAGATTTCCCTTGCCTTTCCTTTGTTGCTGTTGCCAGCAACATTGTCAGTTTTCAGGGTCCAAAGGGAGAGAGGGAGAGAGAGGAGAAGAGAGAGGGAAAAGGGGAAATGGGGTGGGGGGAGAGAGAAGGGGGGGAAGGATATTAATCTTTCTATATTTTGGTTCCAAAAAGGCAGATTAATGAACTGATGGATTCATTCAAAGTATTTTATCTATAGTAACAGTTGTAACTGAAAGAGAAGAAAACATTTACATATTGGTCTGTAGTGGGTTGTCACTCATTGTAAACTGGTTCTCAGCCCTTTGGGTTCTCTTTTTCCCTTGTTCGTTCGGGCTGTAAGCAGAAAGTTCAGCTCCCTCCTCTCTCTCACCCTGTACTGGTGTTGGCTGACCTTCATGTATTCAACGCACTTGTTCCTAAGATCATCAGAAATAAATGGACAAGAATAGAATGGAATCCAAGTGCACACAGCTCGATTCATCGTCTGGCAATCCTGAAGACCCAAGCAAATGGCTGATTGTGTTGGTGTCTCAGACTGCAGTCTGGGCACATATTATGTTCTCTTTAGTTTTTCTTCCACAGCCGGGAGCATTCTAGAGTCTAGTAATGAGAAGTGGGGCCCTAGTGGGGGTGCTGCCATCCAGCCTTCTTCGTCTTCATAATCATTGAAGAACGGTCTAGATTTTATAGCCTCAAATGGAGATGATGTGAACCTATCTTTAATATCCTAGAATCAGAGAAGGATGTAAAAGGATGTGAGCTTTTTCTCAGCCACCCTGCTGGAGACTGTACATGGCTAGGAGAGCTACTATCAAGTCGCAATGTCTCCTCACCATTCATTCCCCAAGAGACCCTTCAGGCATAGAAGCAAATCATGAACTGGTGAAAACTTCGATTTCTGATGAGGATTTTCAAAAATAATCCTTGTTATTATTATCCTCAAAGTTCATAAATCCTCAAAGAAAGTACATCTTACAAGTCTGTACCGCTAAGGCAGAGGGAGGATTAAATTTCATCTGGTAGGATTCTCCACTGGTGAAGTTTGCTGGATGCTTTTTAAGAAAACGTAAAACAAACAAGAGTTCCTGATGCTAGGAGGGACCTTTGGAAAGAGTTCAATGAGCATTCATTTTCCAGAGGGAAGTATATAGAATTCAGGAGAGTTTTGAGGGCAAGATCAGCAGGGCTAAGCTCTACTTCAAGTGTGGAAGGTGACTCACAGGAAAAGAGTTTTCTTTTTCTTTGTATTTCCAATGAAAGCATTGTCCTCTATCAGGACAGTTCTGTCTTTACAGAGTTGTTTGAGTTTTGCTCGTCTAGTGATGATTAAAATTACTAATAACAACACAGAGTACAATAACTTATAAGGAGTGACATTTTTGATTTCTCAAAGCTCATCTTAGCACCTAACGCAACCGCTCCTCTATGATGTTTGAACATTTGGGTGCCTGGAGAAAGCACAGATCTGTTCTTGCACGGTGAAGATCTGTTTTCCAGTTCCTCGTATTTACTACCAGCACTTCAGTAAACTTCCGCAAATCATTATGGCGGGTGAGAATTAATTTTGAGAAAAGTAGCCATTGGCAATGTTCACATAAAAGTGTGAGGGAAACATTCCAAATGGGGGTTTTATAGTCACTGAAGGAAAAGCTCTTCTGTTATATTAGAGCTGCCAAAAGAATTCAGAACTCAAAAGATCCAAATGACAGCAAAGCGGATTGAAGCTGCTCTACTCCGCACAATTCGCTCTTCTTTATGCATTCAGGGCTCCACATCAAGAAAACTTATATGCAAGGGGTGCCGGGCAGATCCAATTATACAGAACTCCAGCTAATGTCTGATGCTTTTAAGTACTTTTCAGAATATCTGTAGATCGCTATAGAGCCACCTCTCAATTTCTCAAAGTAATGAGAAAAGACTTGGAATACATTACCCCCAAGTCCATAGAAGGAAGTAATTAGCATTCATTACCAATTTTACTTCAATAGCTAATTGCACTTCACACTCAGATATTGATACAAAAACCGGACAGTTGAGAAGCATCAATGATCATTTATCATATGAATGTGGGGAGAACACTTGAAGGAAAGTTTTGCTGTTCTAAAGAGTCTGCAACAATTTGCTCACGGTTTGATGGGATGCTGCGATCCATTGCAAACTAGACTTTAGCACAGACTAGTGGAATAGGGGTAGGGGATCCTGGGGCCTTAGGAACAATGTCTATTAAATTTGAGTTAAGTGAAGCAGAGAAACAGTGGCAGTGTGTGAAAGTGGTGCTAGTGTGTGTGTGTGTGTGTGTGTGTGTGTGTGTGTGTATGCACACACGTGTGCACTGTTACACCTGGGGCATGCCTAAATGGAGAGGAGCTTCTAGAAACATTAGTGTAAGTGGTCATTAAAATGTAAAATGTAAAATGATCAACTGTAAAAATGTGTATATCAGGGCCAGCCTTCTGGAATTTCTTCTCTTTGTCTCAGAAAGAATAGTCCAGTTATATTTGTTTGGAGAAGGGCTGTAGGTATAGATAGAATTGATCCTTACCCTGTTTATTTGTTCTGAGACTGAGTCTCATGTAGCCTGGGATGGCCTGGAACTTGCTATGTGGCTCAGGATGAGTTTGAACTTCTGACCATTCTGTCTCCCCTTTGTAGCTCCTTTATGACCTTTTGAACCACTGTATCATCAGGACATGGAAAGATAAAAGTACTTCCCTAGCTTCTTCTGTAGAAATACTAACACCTTTGAGACCTCTTTTTAGTCAGGCAGCATACTAAAGTTTTCACCTCCATTCTGAGATCAAAAGAAAGCATGTAAAATTTAGAAAATTTGGGAAAGATGTAAAAGTAAAATTAAAGGTAATGTGTTGAACCCATTCTCCCCAAGAAGGATTGAGTTTCTCCTCCCAGAATTTGTATGAGAGGTTCTTATGCCTTCTAGACAGTCTGGGCAAATAGAACTCAGAGGGAGATGATGGTGAAAAACTTGAACCTGATGGAGAACAATCAGTGAACAGTATCCCCTCAAAGATGCCTAGAGAAGGAAACTCTTCCCCACACATCTCCTTCCTCCATGATATTTTATGCTGTGGTTTTCTATTGGCCGAATGCAACCAGAAGCTGGAGGAAAAGAAAGCAAGCTCTTTGGTACAGTTCACTGTCCATCAACTTTTGAGTGGACAGATTAGAGCAGAAAAGGAGGGGTCATGTAAAAAATGGGTAAGAATGCATTCTTTCATTTCTGCTCAGTGAACCCTAGGCACACAGTGTAAGGTTGCAAGATTCATGGCTGCAACCAAAGAATGAACTATGGCTGGTTAAGTGTGAAGGACTGTTGATGTCCTTGTGGGACCACTGAATGTTCTGTAGCAATTTCCCCTGAGATAAAACATTATGTCTAGGAGGGAATCATTAAAACTCAAGATGCTCTAGAGGAAGTGAACAACTTAGAAACTTTAGGTAGCTCCTGAAACTGAGCAGATTATTCTAGGCCTCTCCTTTCCCAAGTTTTTCCGCTCAGTAAGTACTGCTGAGGAATATATTCAAATAAACTTAAGCTGCCCAGAGAGGTGAAGTCCAGCCAATCTGCCTAGAACAGTAGTTCTCAATCTGTGGGTCGTGACTCCTTTGGGCATCCAATAACCCTTTCACAGAGGTTGCATATCAGATGTCCTGCATAGCATATGTTTACATTTTGATTCATAGCAGTAGAAAAATTACAGTTATAGAGTAGCAACAAAAATCATTTTATTTTGGGGGTTACCACAACATGAGGAGCTCTATTAAAGGGTCACAGCATGAGGAAAGGCGAGAAGCACTGGCCTAGTAGAAGCAAACCAGCTGAAATGCTTAGAAAACAGACAAGCAAGTTGTCTGGAAGACACAGGCCAGCAAAAGTCCGGAAAAAGACTCAGATCAATGGAGCTACCAGGAAGACATGCTCCCTGGCCTCCCGAACTTCCTGAAAACTGTACAATGAGCTTCACGGTTTCAGCTTTTGTGGTCTGCCATCCTTGTTAGGTGGGTGGGCTTTTGGTGTGGTCGTCATTTTTGATTCATTTCTGTTCTCATAACTCCTCACCCATGCTCTCGTAAAGAACATCATAGAGACTCCGATTCACCAAGTTTGACTCTGGTATTATCTTTACTTTGGTATTATCTCTTGTTGGTTCCTCATCTGTGGTGAGTAGATGTTTCTTCACATCTCACCAGAAATACTGTCACACAACATTAAGGTACCTACAGGAGGTGAGAGAGGATATGGAGGTACAGGGCTATCACGCAAATGGGATGCTCCCTCAACTCCAAGCAACAGGCAACAGAGGTTGTTTTCCCAGTTCCTTCTGTCGGAATCTCTCCCCATGCTTTGCTGCCTGTTGATTCCAATCCATGACCTGTTCCATATCTGTGTCTGGTAGAAATTAGGACTGCCCTGACCAGTGCTGGGAAGGGAAGATGCAGAAAGAACCTGGTCTCATGAGTTCTCCACACAAAGGCTGTGCCTCTTAGGAGAATTTTACATGAGAAGTATCCACATTTAGGAATGTAGTACCCATGGTAGGTGGACAAAGGGCATGGGGATGTGGGTTTTATTAGCTCCATTTTCAGACAAGGATCTGAGGTTCGGAGCTGTTTAAAACCTTGCCAAATTTGCAGCCTTAGCTGGGAATCAGCCCTCAAGTGCAGGTTTTGGCTCTTTCAATTCTGTCAAAATCTGTCTCTTTTCTATCAGACAATTCAATCTGATTTCTACTTTACTGGCTTCTTTTTATCCAGCAACCATTGAATTTTTTAAAAAGTTGTAAATGATTCTAAAATCGACTTGGATGAAGAAATGTATGAGAAAGCCATAAAAAAAGAAAGGAAAGGAAAAAAGATTGAGAGGAATGCTATCTGGAAGTAAACCATAGTAGGATTCTGTAGTAGCTAAAATTGTCTAGGAATACACAGATTAACAGTGACCTAAGACTTTTTGCTGTTGGTAGTATGAATTATACCATTTTAATAGTGCACATATTAGATAAGTTTATATAATATACATTTTAATAGTGAACATAATAGATAAGAAATTATGTCGTAGATTAATTCCAAAGACATTAAATATTATAATAAGGAAACTGAAATGATTAGCATAAAATATAGACTATTTCTGTAATTCTGATCAATGTATAGCATTGATAAGCATGTTGTTTTAAAGACAGGAATATCATGAAGTATGTAAAAATTAGTCTTTTTCCATGACAATTAATAGACAATCATCAGGAAAAAATACTTGCAAATACATGGAATAAACAAACTATAATTTTTAATATGTAAAGAACAAATACACAAAAGAGGAAAAATGGATTACAAACACATAAGAAGCTGTTTGGTCTAATTTTTATTAGTAGACAAATAAATTTAACATGTGAAGAAATGGAGAAATTAACAATATCAAGGTAGGCAAAATGGGTAGGGGGTGAATTTTTGTTTCAGATTACTCTAGTCAGAGCCAAAATTGCATTTTTTTCTGGAGCATTATTTGGTATCATATACCAAACTTTTACTTTTAGGAAATTCTCCTCAGGCTATAGTTCAATAAGTGCATGAATAACATAGAAATAAACACTGCAGCATTATTTGTAATAGGAAAGAGTGACAGAAGAATGATTAACTCTTCACAGCCCAAAGACAGCTAACATTTATAAAGGGGACTATGACTTAGAAAGAAGAAGGCATATATACTTACTGATATCATGGTATGTTTCTAGTGACAAAGGAATATTTCATTATTTATGTTTTATATATTGTTTATTATTTATATTAAAGCTGCTATTTTACTAAAAGAAGCATATTTGGAACAAACTAGCAAGAAGATGATGGACGAAAACGCAAACCCTGATTGTTCTGTGACTAGTACTATTTTGAATGACCTTTACATAGTCTCTGTCTTTTTCTGTAATCTGTAATGCTTGTGCTGTGTATCAGTAAGAAAGCACACAGAAGTCTATTAGAAGAAATGAAATGAAACGTGGAGTTCATCACTACACGGCATGTAAAGACTAGTTCCCAGGGTACACAACTCTCTCTCTCTCTCTCTCTCTCTCTCTCTCTCTCTCTCTCTCTGTGTGTGTGTGTGTGTGTGTGTGTGTGTAACCTGCAATAAAAAGCTAGAAAGAACCAAGCAGAAGAGAGCAGACGATTGTGGTCTGTCCTAACGTCTGCTCAGTAGCTGCAGAGGGAGCAAATGCCACCTGATTCTGTTTTGCAGGGGAGCTTGTCTGCATCCTGCCCAGGTTTGTTGTTATCTGATCCTGAAGAACACAGTTCAAATTTGCAGTCTCCTGCCCTCTTTCCCATAGCACCGTGGTCTACAACGGAGATGCCAGAGCAGCCATAGTGACAGAAGCCAGCACAGTTACACAACTGTCTTCCTGGTCACAAGGAGTTGTTGAACAGTTGTACTCAGGAGACCAATTTAATTTGGAACAGATCAATAGACTTTGCTGCAGATGGGGAAAACAATGAGGCACTGGGGAAGGGCCATTGAGAAGGCTAAAGAATTGGGTTCAGTGAAAAGGCAGTGTCACCTGAAAGAGATCCTATTCTCAGGCTTCAGGAAATTACTAGATTTTAATATTCAAAGTGTTACTTGTTCCAATCATGTGCATTGATAGGAACCAATAAGCTACCTTGTGTGTGTAGGTTTGGCCGGAATGACTGTGCCCAAGAGAGTGAGAGATCCAAGACTCCCTATCACTCAGTACTACTGCCTGTTGTCCACTCATAGCGTCGGAGGGTGCTGTGCAATCTGCCAGGGTGAAAAGCAATGACTAGTCCTACCCCAGGTATTTTCTGTTTCTCTGGGATCGATCTGTAGGCCAGGTTAATTTTTATCCCTGTTGGGACTACTGTGTGGAACTTAGTGGATTGTCAGGAAAGCCTCCCTGCTGAGCACTAAGAATTTCTTCTTTAGGGCTATGTAGAAATGGACAGAGTTAAACAAACAAACAAACAAACAAACAAAAAACAAACAAAAAAACCCAATCATCTTGAAATTATCTTGAGTGGGGTAACCCAAACTAAGAAAGATAAACATGGTATGTACTCACTCATAACTGGATATTAGTTGGAAAATAAAGAATAACTATGTCACAGTCCACAGACCCGGAGAGATTAGGTTAACACGGAAGGTTCATGGGGCACATGCCTGGATCTCCTTGGGAAGAGGAAAGAGAAGAAATTTTGGGAGTGGATTGAGGGCAGATAGGGATGGGAACATGATTGAGCAGGTTGGGAGGGTGGTGGGGGAGAGTACTGAGAGAGACTATGGGACAGGGGGGCATTTTCGGGTCAGGTAAAAATCTGGCGCCAGGGAATCTTTCAGGAATCCACAAAGATGACCTCAGGTGAGATTCCTGGCAATAACAAATACATAGCCTGAACTTGTGACCAGAGAGGTCAAGGACATTATAAGAAAACTCACAGAATCAACTAACCTGGGCTCATAGGGGCTCACAGAGACTGAACCAACAACCAGGGAGCCTGCATGGAATTGACCTAAGCACTCTGCTAATATATGTTACAGCTGTATACCTTGGTCCTCTTGTGAGACTCCTAACAGTGGGAATAGGAGCTGTCTCTGGCTCTTTTACTGACTTTTGGGCCCCTACTCCTCAGACTCGGTTGCCCTGCCCAGTCTTAATACTTGGGGAGGTGCTTAGTCTTATTGCAACTTGATATGCTGTGTTTTGTTGATACTCATGAGAGACCTGCTCTTTTCTAAACAGAAAGGGAGGAGGAGTGGATTGGGGGGTGGGAACAGAGAGGGGACTTAGGGAGGAGAGACTGGAAGGAGAGGGGAGAGGAGAAACACGGTTGCCATATAAAATGAATAAATGGATAAATAAATAATTTATTAAAAATAAAGAAAAGAAATCAATGAGGCAGATACTCTACAACGAATGGACTGTGAAGAGAAACAGGTGGGTCAATGGATTATCAGAAAAACACATAAATAAATGGAGCCGAAGGGAATAAAAGAAGGAACGTTTGTTGAAAACAGCAACAACAAACAAAAGAATTGAGGAAAAGGAGTTAGACAATAGAAGGAGGAGGAACAGGCTTTACTTTCTTTCTCTACTGCTAGGCTTTTGTTGGAGTGAGTGGCCTACTCCATGCTCGTCTTAATACAAACAAGGAAGCTGGGTTCAAGAACTCAATGACTTGCTCAAAGCTGTTTTATTTCTTAGCTTATATATTTGAGTGTGGAATTCAAATCTTTCAACCACCAAGTTGACTGTATTTCTACGAGGACATCTTTTAGTTCTTCTTGGGGGTCTGAGACTAGGGAGATTATCATTAATTTACACACACACACACACACACACACACACACACACACACACACACAGAGAGAGAGAGAGAGAGAGAGAGAGAGAGAGAGAGCTAGATTTGACCACCAGTACAGTATGATGACTTTTTAGGTTGTTTCTTTTTCCTTTTGGTTTGTTTGTTTGATGCATTTTTGTGTGTGGTACGCACACATCTGTGAATTGTGATTCTGTTTGCACATGTACATGTGTGGAGGCGTGTGTGCAGAGGTGTGGAGGGCAGAGGTTCACATCAGGTGTCTTCTTCCAGGGCTTTTCACTGTATCCCCTGAGGTCGGGTCTCTGACTGCGCAGGGAGCTCCTCGATTGGGGTCTAGCTATCCAGGCTGCTCCAGGGAGCTCCGTCTTTTGCCCTAGAACACTGGGATTAAAGACGGGCTACCATGCTCGCTCTCATCTCATGTGGATGGATTCTGAGGGTCAGAACCCTGGTCCCGATTTTTGCACCACAACTGCTTTTTCCACTGCGGCACCTCCCCAGCCTTGGGATGTCCTTTCTTCTCCTCTCTTAGATTTTTGGTGCTTGATATTTTCTTCGATTGCTCATGAAATATAACTTTCTTTTTCTTCAAAACAGAAAACTGTCTCTAGTAAAAATTCTTTCCATATGAGAGGACTCCCCTGCTTCATATTAGAGATCACTATCCAAATAATTGAACTGTAATCCGTGAGGGCACAGGTGACAGAGGGGCAGTGGTGACAACATGTATTCTAATGTGGACAATTTGCCAGAAAAATCAGAGGGCCGGTGGTGAGCAGACATCTTCAGAAACCAGCCAGTATTTTTCTGTTGTTGCTGTTGTTTTTCCACCAAGTTTCATTGCTGTGCATTCAGGCAACTACACAGCAAAAGTGATAGCAAAGCAACAGACACCAAGTGAAGGGGGGAATGAAACAGGAGAGACTAATCCTCTGGCAAGAGGTGCTGTTTGATGACGCTTCAGTTGGTGATCCATTATGGTGGTTAGGAGGCCGGAGAGGACCGTAGATCTCTGAGGTCCACAGGGGCAGGAGCAGGGAAGAAGACAGAGAGAACGTTTGGACAAATGAAGTGCCTCAACACCCGAAGAGCGGCTGATGGATGTTCCCACACCTCGGAAGCCCGACCTCCCAGCAGGAGAATAAAAGGTGCAAGGAGCTGTGCCTGCTAGAACCACACAGTTAGAGAACTGATCTTCAACCTCCCGATTCGGGAGTTTATAATGTGCCATAAAAACTCTCGTCTGTGGGCTAAAACCTGGCACTACTACACTTAACTGCTTTTTATTGCCATTGTTCAAATCCCCGATTCACTGTTACTTTTTCTTAAGTAGAATTGGTTCTATTTTCAGCAGTGCAGGTGCCAAGATGTTTTGTTAAAAAAAAAAATTCCACAGAGAATGGATTTGATTTTGAAAATGCAGACCCTGGATTCCAATTCTTAAGTTGCAATGCTGGAGTAGGCACGGAGGACGTTTTGATTAAATCGTGCCTATGTTCAGGCTATTAATCCCAGCTTGGATGGTGTCTGTAGGTATAGAAAACCACATGAAAAGCGGAGATATTCAGAGTTCCTGGCCGGTGAAGGTCATGCTGTGGGTAGCTTCACTTTCTGACTTCCTAACAAAATTTTGAGAAGCTTTACACACTGGTTGAGTATCTCATATCCTAAGTCCCCGAGACCTGAAGAGTTTTGAAGTTTGGATATTTTTGGAGTTTGGAAAGTTTGCATAAACATAAGATATCTTGGGGGAAATGAGACCCAAATCTAAATAGCAAATTTATTTGTTTCATGTATGCCTTGTATGCATATCTCAGAGGTAATTACATATGCTATTTTTAGGGTGCCTGAGTTTTGACTGTGGCTTGTCACATACGATCAGGTGTGAAAGTTTCTACTTGTGGCATCCTGTTGTCACTCAAAACATAGATATCGGAACATTTCAGAGTCCGAAATTTCAGGGAAGAGATGCTTCTCTGCCTGAGTGGATTGGTGATTTCATCTGCTATTGAATGGGGCAGGGTTAAGAAATTTATTGTATTGAAGAGCCTATTGGTACTTTAGAAAATACACCCAACAACAGACAGTGTTTATGTGTGTATTTCAAAATTGGGGCAATCAGTCATGACTTTCTGATGTCTTTGCCTGACACAATTTTATTTCAGTGCTTGGTTATAATTTGTGATCTGTCAATTCCTTACTCAAAAATTAAACAAACTAGATTGCTCCTTAAATTAAATAACTACACAGGATCAAGTCCACAGTGAGAAATAAGTCTCTGGCCATTGTGCCTTTGCCTTTTCTCACCGCACAATCCTATGGAATCAGAATCAATTGTAATGAACCAATTCTCAGTATCTCTAATCACATTTCCAGATACTGACCTTTTCGTCTGTACCCAAGGAACTTCACAAAGTGTGAAAACCCAGATTTCCACCATGAAAGCTAAAATTTAAAGTTAAAACAAACAAAACTTAAAAAAACAAACAAACAAAAATAATACCAACAACAAAACCCACAATTATTTAGTGAAGTCAAAGCAATATTTTCTGTTTTCTAGGAGTTCTTTCTGGAGAAAGGCCGTTATGATAGTTCAGATAGTACAGTTATTTTAAAAATGAAATAATACTTATTCTTTATTCTACAATTTTAAACACTTTAATTTTTGAAAATTTCATCTATGCCTACAATGTATTTTGGTAATGTCTATTCCTGTCTCTTTCTTCCCCCCACAACATTTCACCAGATCCCCTTGCTTTCTTCAGCTTGGGTCCAATTGGTGCTGCCCATGTACAGTTAGGTATCAGGTCACCCACTGGGGGAATGAGCAACCCACCAGTGACCATCCGTGCCACCCTAGTGAAAAGTGACAGCCCTCAGGTCCTCCACTAGGGGTGGGGCATCAAGAGCCCCGCCCACTCGATTGTGTTTTTAAAGGTGAACTCTTCTACTTTGACTTTGTGAAATATGTGATGCCCCTTTGAAGTCTTCTGGGCTCCCGTTTGTGCCTGCTGAGATCCGGCGGTCAGTTGAACGGCAGCTGGTGAGCAGTTGTTCGGTCACAGTTTCTGAAGTGCCCCTGTAACAAGGGCTTTACCCAAGATCTGACTGTACATCCTGCCTCTGCACTGTGGGACAATGGTCTTGTACCCTGCAAAGGTTTGTCATGGTCCTGGTTTAATAAAATGATGATTGGCCAGTAGCCTGGCAGGAAGTATAGGCAAGGCTCCCAGGACAGGAGAATTCTGGGAAGAGGAAAGACTCAGTCTGTAGTCCTCACCCAGACACAGAGAAAGCAAGATGAGAATGCCTCACTGATAAAAGGTACCAAGCCAGATGGCTAACCCAGACAAGAATTATGGTTTAATGTAAGATTTAATCAAAAAGCCTGAGCTAATAGGCTGACCAGTTTATAATTAATATAAGCCTCTGTGTTTTTCTTTGGGACTGAATGACTGCAGGACTAGGCAGGACAGAAACCTCTGTCAACACCACTGGAACATAAAAAATGATGTTTTGTTTTCTGGGGACAATCACATGTTGGAAGAAAGATGGGATGTTTCTTAGACAATCAGTGATGTGTGATTCCCCTCTGTATGCTGTGAATATGTTTTATTACTGTTGGTTAATGAATAAAGCTATTTTGGCCAATGGTTTAGCAGAGCAAAGCCAGGTGGGAAATCTGAACAGGAATATATAGAGAGAGTAGGCAGAGTCAAGGAGACTTCATGCAGCTGCCGAAGGAGAGAAACACCAAACGATAGGCCGTAGCCTTATGGTGATACATAGATTGCTAGAAATGGGTTAATTTAAGACATAATAGTTAGCTGAGAAAACACCTAAGATATTGGTCAAGCAGTGTTGTATTTAATACAGCTTCTGTGTGATTATTTGGGTCTGGGAGACCCGGAAATGAATGAGCAGTCTCCATTTACAAATCAGCATGAATGTTAAACATGTTCCTTTGCACATGTTACTTTTCCCACCAGTCAGAAAGAACTGTATAAGTGAAAACTCTGAGAAGTAAGAAGATATGTGTACTTGCAAGACTCCTTGTTGAAATGCGGGGTAAGTGTGCTGGATACACACAGGGGAAGGCACTGAGCAGAGAGGAAAGGCGTGAGATAGTCTCCCAGGTAGGCAGGGTCTAGATGTGTAACCTATG
Organism: Myodes glareolus; assembly: GCF_982192425.1. Taxonomy (NCBI): domain Eukaryota; kingdom Metazoa; phylum Chordata; class Mammalia; order Rodentia; family Cricetidae; genus Myodes; species Myodes glareolus. The sequence goes on from NC_142040.1 coordinate 55,321,494, forward strand.
AAGGTGGAGTGGGGGCCAAGAGGGGAATTGAGGAAGGAGCATGGCGTAGTGATGGCCGGGTCCTCAGCTGCACATAGACAAACTTCTGCCATGCTGCTTTGGAGTCCACTGTGATCCTGGCATTTATCACGCCTCCCAGCGGCGGCTTTCCAGGAATGTAAAGTGACAGTTTTAAACTAGGTGAAACTGTTGCAGAGTTTCCTAAATGGTAGGACTCACCCTTTGAGGGGGTAAATTCCTCCAGACCCCTCTTCAATGTTTCCTTTCTTTCTTTGCTCTTTAAAATTCTCCCGTCATTCCCAAATGACTTCCCGACAAGCTAGTGAAGTAGTACAAAAAGCGGGATTAAAATGACCTGGTCCGTGTCCCACATTTACATTCGAGCCCGAGCCCTCAGAAGTATCTGCACTGGAGGAGCTTGCAGGCCCCATGCTAGGTGTGAGGAGACAGGGGCTCCTGGCTCATCTCAAACTAGGCCATGTAAGTACCTGTCTAGGACGACTTCAAAGACATCTGGGGTTGATGCTTAATCTGGTCTGCCTGTGAGAGAAATTGGCATTACACCTTCTCAAACAAAACCTCGTGGACGGGTGCGTAGTTAGATTCTGTGTAATGGTGTGCATGTCTTTCTTTCTTTCTCTTCCTTTCTTTTATTTTTTTTTCTCGGTTTATGCTTTCAAGAATCAACTAAGAAAGCTCTGTTATTTGATCCCGCTGATGTTCCCTTTCAGACAGCTGCCACCAGCACTGCTTGGCCACTTCCTTTTTATTTCCTATTCCCTTTTAACTGTCTGGCTTACTTTGATATGATTTCGTCTCTCTCTGTAATGGCAATGAGAGAGGATGTTTTTTCCCAAGGCCATGGCATGATATGCCTTTTAATTCATTTTAGGTTTATTACCTAGAAAATTTAAGAATGAATTAGGGCTCTTTTTTTTTCCTCCCCTGGGCTACATATACGTTAGACACATTGGAAGGCAAAGGGGGGACACTAGCTCATATACTTGCTTGACAGGCCCTTTCTACATCTGAATTGATTGTCAAAGGGTTCGTTTCTGGGTCTGCCACTGTTCTGCTTTGTGGCACTTGAAAAGTCACGTAATCTATCTGCCCTCTGACTCTTTCTTTATAAAATAGTAAAAAGAATATGATTTTACCTTTCTTATCTCTCAGGGATGCCATGAGCCCCAGATAAGGTGTGAAGCTTGCTCTGGGTTTCATGACTTCCACACAAGCATGCCTTTAAAATATTTTAATACCAAGATACTAAATGGAGAACATATTTTGTTTTGGAAAACAGTGTGTTTTTAAAGAAACAATATTTTCATTGCACAGTTTAATTTTTTCCCCTGTGACTTCTATATCTTCTTTTTAACATGTGATTTAACAATATGTTGCATTTTGACAATGATATATATGTGTTTATATATATATAGTATATATATATACACACATATATGTATATATATAGTATATATATGTAAAACTTTGCTTTAATTTGAACCCAGAAAGTTATCTAGTCCCCAGTGACTACTGTACTCACTGAAACCTGATGCCCTCCTAACAAGCCACAGAACAGAAACCACAGGTAATGCTGCTGCTACAACAAAGGAAGGCCATTCCCTTAGAGTGGAGTGTCTATTTTACAATGCAGTTTTCTTTTTCAGCCACTGCTTCTTGGGTTGCATTTGGCTCCTGGCTGACCTATTAGCAACTGAAAGATAAGAGACATTGCTTTATAGCTTTTGGGAAAGAAAACACTCTGCCCTACATTTATATTAAGTAGTACGCATAATGAAATACCCTGGTATTCACCCTACTAATTTCTTGTTACTAGACGTCTCCAGTTCCCCATGTGGGATGGTGGCAATTTGCCATGGTTTCTTTCAGAGCAGAGGGAGCATATGCTACCTAGATTTGAAAGTTCAGACCACACATCCCGATCGATGAAACGATTTTGAAATTTGAAAATTGCCTCTTTCTCTCTAAGTACCAACACTAGGATCCCCAGCTTCAGCATCATCACCCTCCAGGGTGTCTCCAGAAAGATATATGAAAATTATAAGACAAAATTAGTTTTTGTATCATTTAAATTATAAGCATGTGAAATTGAGCAGTTAGAGAAAGGGTATCTCAGTTCCCAATAAATGCCATTTTAAAAAAAATATGAGAACAACAACAACAAGAAAAAGGGCGGGCGTGGTGCCTGCCTTTAATCCCAGCATTTGGGAGGATGAAGCAGGCAGATCTCTGTGAGTTCGAAGTCAGCCTAGTCCAGGACAGGCTCCAAAGCTACAGTGAAACCCTATCTCGAAGAAATGAAACAAAAAACGAGAGTATTGTGTTGAATGCATGGTGTACGGTAACGGGGAGACCTGTGAGGTGTATACTCACAATCGATCTACTGAGAAGATCGGAAGGATCTTCCAGGCGGAAGGATCTCTTTAAAAAATCTTCTTTGCTCTGATTTTCTAGTTTAGGTTTGAATTATTTTAAGATAATATGACATTAGGCTCATAACAAACCTCCCTTATTTTATTTCCTCATTACTATCCTTCCAAATGAAGTATTAAAAGGGCTGGAGATATGCTCAGCAGTTAAGGGCCCTTGCTCTTCTTGTGGAGGACCCAGGTTAAATTCCCAATACCCACATCTGGTAGCTTATAGCTGTCTTTTACTCCAGTTCCAGAGGGTCCAATGACCTCTTCTGGCCTTATGGGGTTCTGCTTGCATGTGGAGCACATGGACACCCATGTACATGCTCACACACACACACACACACACACACACACACGCATATCCACACACATACACATAAATACACATGTAAGTTAAAAATGTACAAAATAAATCTTTTAAAAAGTATTACCATGTTAATTAAGTTGTCCTTCAAGAGTGAGAACATCATTGACAACAAAAGCATGATCACTAGTATTTTACCTTTTTGTTCTTTTGAGCCTATAGCTGTAGTTCAGTACATTTAAATTATTTTTAATTCAAGGGCTTGATCTGTACCGATGATACCAGGGTCATCAGCCTCAGAACAACTCCATACCTCCATATTCACAGCAAACAGTGTTATTTTGAGTAGTGAGAGCTGGCAAGCTGAGGTGAAACTTAACTAACAATCTGCTGAGATGGAGAAATTGTAAATAAAAGAGACTACTGTCTTGGACCGTGGTCTAAGATGCTAGCTGGCACTCTGGCAGATTAAGGTCTTTTTCAAAGCAATACCTAACATTTCTTATTAACTGTTTGGAAAAGAGGGTAGTATACTTTATCATAAACTTAAAGAGCTTAAGAAGAGTGAAGAATGGGACAGAAAAAAGGGATATTCTTTGTCTATGTTGTCACTGTTGTTATTTTTCTTACCACAAATCCCCATTAGTAGTAATGGTAGTAACATCTCTGCTACTTTCTACAGGGATTCAGTCTAGTGTTATGGCTAAGGCAAAACACAGTTTTCTGTCCTATAACAAGAAAGGCTATTGCATATGGAGTGTGTACAATGATTTGACTCCTTCAGTACCCAGGTTGAGAGCTTTAAAAGCAAGAGTTACTATGAAGAAATTCAAATAATGCATGAAGCAGAGACACTCATGGGATTCATCCAATGAAGGGACATTTCTTGGGAGTTAATGACTATCCAGCAATAGACTGTATTTTCTCCTTCTAATACCTCTCCTGTGTAGTTATAAGACATGTCCCATGTATGGAAGATGAAGGCAAGTAATTGATCAGTGTCATTAAGAAACCAGAGGGTGTTGTCATAGTTTCTTGTACAACCCACCAGATTAATAAAAAGAACTCTGAGACAGAAGTAGCATGGGGCTCGCGTGGTCAAGTTGAACCATCCAACACAGAGAACACTCATTGTTTCAGATGTCACAGGCTACAATGAAGTTGGGCCTTATGTGTTAGAAAAGCCAGCATTTAATACAATAAATATAATCTCAAGATCTATTTGCTAGTTTTGAGTAATTCAGTCTGGGCAGATGGGAGAGTCAACAGACACAGAAATCAAAGTGAATGCACACTTCACCTTGCGCTTCTATCAAATGTCAACACTTGGAACATAGTCAGAAATTATTCCCTTATTTCTGGTCTTTGTGGGTTTTTTTTGATAGTGTCATCTAGAAGGATTTTTTTTAATTCAATGAGGAACTGAGTGCTTCAAAGAGCCATTTACTTAAAAACATTGCTGCATTGTAGGTTACCCACGTGTACTCCTGTAATGTGGCCCATGAGTGGAAGGAAGGACAGCGGAAGGACTGCATGTGGTTGCACACTGGCATGGGTTTTGTGGCTGTACAGTATATTATAATAGTCTCATCATAGGGAGGTTAAAATTATTCACATAGATCAGAACTAGGAATGACAATGCACTGGGATCACTTGCTGGGGAAGATTTTATGTGTACCCCCATCCTAAAGTTTACCATCCTTTAAGGGAGCCATTTTCCTTCCTCCCCTTACTGTTTGCCTCATGCAATTCCGTGGAGAGCCGATGAAACTTCCAACTCTGAAATGTGTCAACCGAGATGTGACGTGACAGTGAAGATAATTAAGAATCCTAATTCTCACTTTACTTTACCTGCATCCAACTGGGAAACGGTTCTGAAGCCTTTGTGGGACTTGGGATATATTTATACTTTTGATACTATATCAGGAAAACTGTGATGTTGATCACAGGTGGGAATATCATATTTTTAAGTCAATTGTAATTCAATCATTACTAGGGGGACAGAAGGTCCTCGAGGGAGAGTCACATATTTACATGATGTATTCCAGTGCTCAGATCTGTATTTGTAAGTCTGTTTCAGCCAAGAGATGTGTAAAATCACAAATGACTGGCCAATTCCCCACTGGGTGCAACTGAGAAACCTTATGAATTCCATTTTTCCACTTATTAAAATTTAATGTTCTAATATTAATAGAGGCCATGTACTAGGTCCTTGCCAAGATTTTCAGAAAAGAATCTGAAAATTGGACAGACTTGGCTGGCGCTCAGCAATAGTTTGAAGCTGGGCTCCTTTCTTCTCTTTTTATCTTTCTACATTACCCTTTTCCTTACACTTGGCTGCTCTTCTATGTTATGTGCCTCTTATATCCTTTCTTGATGGCCAGCGTCTGTATCTTTACACGGCTCTGTTCCTATTGTCACAGAGGAAAACCATTTGAATTTGATGTGGCTTCCTACACCACATCGCCTCTTGTCTGGACTGCAGTCCCTTCTGGCTGCTTCCTCCTAATTCCATTCTGCCTCTATTTTGACTTATTCTCCAAATGTCATCCAGAGTGATGGTCCAGAAATGCAGGTCTGTTCCCATTTCTTCTTCCTTACAGCGGTTTCATTGTCTTCTCATTGCTCTCAGAATAAATTCCAGAGTCCTAAACAAGGTCATTGAATCCGGATTTGTGGTCGGGCATCAATTTATGGCTGTGGGACTTGACTTAGCCACATTTCAGTTTGATTACATCTCTGACTCCCATCATTGCTGCAGCTATGCTCTGTAAAGGTCCCCTGCACACTGTCTTAGGGGGTACCAAGCCATTACTCCTCAAGTAAGCAGGTTCCTGTGAGCCTCCCACCGCAGCATTTGTCGACAGATGAATACATATCCTTGAGTGTGTATGTTTCTGCTGAAAAAACTCCTGACTTAATGCGTCCTGGATTCTTTACTGTTGAACTCATGGTCAACAGCATTGCTCAGATGAGGCTTAGTTAACATATAAATTGTCTCCAGGCACATCATCACAGCCTTCTTGTTCTTACAAACACTCTATGGTATTTCAGCACTGTGAATAGAGCGATTCTGAAGGTAAAATCACACAAAAAACAGCACAACCATTTTACAAAGATGGCCCTAAATGGACTGTGAAAATACTGTTTGCCTAATCTAAGATACCGGAGAGGGAAGTTCTGAGTCCCCTGGTTCAGTAGGGAACAAAGGTGCACACCGGCTGACTCAGGCTTTTCTTTGCTCATTGTCTGTGAATGACGGGAAAGCGTCGTATTCATCCTGAGGTTACACATAACTTTTGGCAGTTGTGTAAATTTGAAAATCTAGAACCTATGGATAATAAGACTGACCAAGTGAAAAAGGAATGTCTCCATCAGACACTTTTGATTTCCTGTCACCCTGTCAGCCTCATGCTTTGTTGGTCAGTTTCTGATTTTAAAGGAAGTAGAGTTCACTGTTAATGGGTAACTGAGTTCAGATGGGAAGCAAGGAACTCCTGTGAAGACACAAATATCTGAAAACATTCATGAGAACTCTTACCTCTCTTCGAGTCAAAGGCCCAGGCATGTATGTGTGTGTGTGTGCGTGCATGTGTGCACGCATGAAAGAGAGAGAGAGAGAGAGAGAGAGAGAGAGAGAGAGAGAGAGAGAGAGAGAGAGGCAGACAGAGAGAGACAGAGAGATAGATAGAGGAGGGAGGGAAATCCTGTCGAGTTAAGGGGAGAAGGGGGAGAGAGAGGAATAGATTGAAATCTAATTGTTAAGGAAAGACATCCAATGGAGACTTTCCTCTTTTTTTTGGTCTAGAAAGACTTTTGTTCCTGCCTGGAACACCAGACAACACGGGTGGCCTTTGAAACTATGGTTCAAAATAGAGGTGTGTTTTTTTGAGGACACTGATAAAGACTCAAATTAATCATCAAAGCTTTCTTGACATCTGAGATAAGAAATTTTTATGCCAGTTTGATTAAGCGTTATTTCTTAATTATTTGTAACCAGAAATATCTGGATAGTGTGCCTTATTTTCTCTATTTTTGCTTGTCAGGAATAAATGAGAGAAAAACATAAATATGCATATGAACACACTATATGTATGGCAGCATTCTGGCAGACATAATTCTTCTTTGTGTTTCTTAGTATAGAAAGATTGTATACACTAAGTATTTATTATATTATATTAATACGCTAAATATTTGTCGTCTTTGTTTCTAATTAACAAGAAAATGAGAATGATTTGATATAAAGCTGTATAGGATATTTTACTTCATATTTTTACTTAAAATCATTTTCCCTTCGATGCCTTTATTCTTTTCTAGTTAACATTAACTGTCAACTCAGCAAAGCCTTGAGTCACATGAAAAATGAATCCCAGCTGAGTCATTGTCATTATCAGACTTGTCTTTAGGCATGCCTTGCTTATTAATAGTATTATTATATCTATAATGTTAATAATATTAATAATGTGGTGATTTTTAATCGACGTAGAAGCACCCAGCCCACTGTGGGTGTTACCATCCAGAGGCAGGTGGTCCTGGGCTATATAAAAAGCTAGTTACGGTTTTGCTAGGAAGCGACTAGAGAGGCAGCCAGCAAACACCATTCCTCCCTGGCTTTTGCTTCAAGTTTCTGCTTGACTCCCATCTGTACTTCTCTTTGTTGTGGTCTGGGACATAGAAGTATAAGCCTAATAAATTCTTTCCTTCCCAAGTTGCTTTTGGTCAGGGTGATTTATCAAGAGAACAGAGAGCAAACTAGAACTATCCATATGACCAGTTTAGGTCAACTGTTGTTTATTGTTGTTGTTGTTGTTTTTAAGGAATTGATTGTATATGCCAAATGGCAACATCATAACTGTAAAATTGTCATATTTTTCTATAATAAATTTAGTATGATAAGGAGAACCACTTTACGAAGGATTTTGTGAATTTATCAGGTGAAGATGGACAGGTTTTTCAGAAAATGAAGTATTCGTGCATTGATGGTGATGTAAGCTGGAGAGGTTGCCAACCACAGTTTTATCAATATTTTCAAGTCGACACTTAAGTCTTTACTGTAGTTGAAATGTGAGCTATGTTGCAAAGGGCTCCTGTGTATGGCCGTGTGTTTAGTGTCTGGGTATAGATTACTTGTGGACTTGGCTATGAAGCTTTAGAGCCTGTGTGAGGTTTCTCCTGCCTCTTCGCACTGTCTGCGTTATGATGTCCAGAAAATGTTGCATAGACATTTAAGTGTCTATTGAGGATGCTTATTGGTGCATTACTGTTGTGTAGAGTAACAAAAATGGCCCATTACTGTTGTGTAGAGCACACGCACGCATGCATACACACCACACTTGTGTGCACACACACAGACATATGCATATTTGCACACACATACTCATAAGTGCACCCTCACATACATTCATACACGTGCACATTCAGACATACTTGCATATGCATACACATGTACACACATGCACACATGTGTGCAAACACACATGTACACTCACAGACAGTTATACATGCATACACACTCTCAGGCTCCACAGTTTCAGAGGACTAACATTTACCACAATTATGTACAATTCTTTCTTCCTTCGAGTTTTTAAATAATATTATGTGACCCCGTGTCTTAGTATTTCCTCGGGCTCACGCATTTCCCTGTTAATTATATTGCCTGAGACCGTCGGAGAAGTGTCATTACTCAGGCTTTGTTGAGTGATCAGTCACTTTAAGTCACTGTCATAGCTACTGGTTTATAGGTGATAGCAATTAGTGACTTGGTGATTGATTTCCCTTAGAGGCCTGCGCAGCCACAGCACTCTGCAAAGATGCGCAACTCTGACATCTTGTGTGAGCGTAACCCCAGGACCTTGAAATGATCTCTTGGAGGCAGTTCTGGGACTTCTTCAGTCAGGTAGCCCATTAGAGAGCTGATTTCCCCCTCCCAGGGAGTGCACTGAGCTTCTAGAGTAAACCATCTTCTCTTTGCAGCAGGAAAGTATTTAATCTCTTTTTAAACACGGGTCTAATATTCTCATTTCCTCATTTATTACTTTTCAGACTGCACTTCAGCTGGTGACAGATGGGAATTGTCATCTGTTTTTCTACAGGACACACATGGCCTTCTAGACATAATTCCCTTAGTAACAGAGATGTTACCACACCTTTAGAACTATTTCAGGATATTCTGTCAATGCAGATGTTGTTTGTATTTTTAGATATCATTTTAACTCCTGACTGTTGAAGACATTTTTTTTTTTTGATGGGAAACAATTGAGCCTTAGTTTTTAAAATGAAAGAACTAACCTTGTGGAGAATTTCGTGCTTTTCTATTTATACTATTTTGAATGAAGCTGGTAAGATGTTGGCCAACTTTCACTGTTTTGTGTGATAGCTCTTGTGTTTCCACAGGAGATAGGGTCTTAAGGTGGACCATGGTCAGAATACATTTCGCCTCGAAGAATTAAAGAGCGTTATAAAACAGTAGCAACAAGAAAACAGATTGAAAAAAAAAATCTGTGCATTGGCATCACAAAAGGTCTTTCCCTGTGAAGACTGTGCTGATCTTCATGGGTCTCCTGTGATCAACAGAGGGGCATGCCACTGTTGATTCGGGGTCAGATGCCAGCAAGTCGTACCTGGATGTTAATGTCCTGGGGAAAGAAATTCATTGTGTATCACACTCCTGAGAAATGATGTGTTTCCCTGTCTTCTTTGTTCACTGGCCACAGCAAATGAAGTCACATGACCTGACAGAAAATGTACCCCTCCTAGCAGACCAAGAACTAAGAACTTTGTCTCTGTTGCATGTTGTGATCGGGCAGAAATGAATGGGTGAGTTAGAAGCTTCTCCTTGAAGTTGTGTTTGTGAAATATAGACACCCTTGGCTCATTTGTTTCTGTGGGTTGCTTTTCAGTGGACATGACCGGTGCGGGCAAGGAAGAGTGAAGCTTCAGTTCTGACAAGCTATTCTTGCCCTAACGGAGTTCTCATCTTAGGTGTCATTAGCCACAAGCTCTGTGGACAGAACTGTACATGAATTGTTGTGTGCAGGATGAAATTTCTGTGCACACTAAGTGACACATTTACTTACACATCTGTCAATAGAAGAGGCTATTTTTTTTTCCGTACAAATATCACCACATCTGGTTTGGCTTAGTAGATGGCACACAGCTCCCCGGCACAATTTCTTGACTAATTTAAGAATTCTTTTATTAGCTGGGCATTAGGATGCACACCTATAATCCCAGGGGGGCATCAAATTCAAGATCAGCCTAAACTGCTTGCTTCAAACATACGTGCTTATTTTGAAACATGCATGCTTCAAAACATCAAGGGTTGAGGGACAGGTCCGTGGTTAAGAATGCGCGCTGTTCTTCTGGAGGACCAAGTTCTGCTTCTGAGCACGCATGTTGGATGAGTCACCACTGCATGCAACTCTAACTCCAGGGGACCCAACACACCTGCTCTCCAAGGGTGCCTACACTCATATGCATGTTACCACACACATCACAATTTAAAATAAATAAAATAAGAAAAAAAAATCCCCCCGCTGTAACTCAGTGATAGAGTGCTTGCCTAGCATGCCTGAGACCTTGGATTGAGTGCATAGAACCACAAAACAGCAGCAGCAACAACAGCAACTCCCTACACACCCCCACATAAAACAAAACAAAACTTGCTTTCTTTCTCTTGAACCAAAAGACCATTGAAAAGATGTAGCAGTGAAGCTAAATATGATTTTTATAATTCATTGATTTTTTTTCACTTTTTTATTAGTCAATTTGTATCCTACTGACTGATTATTCTGAAGTGAAAGGACAGAGAAAAGTGGGAAGCAAGAAGTAGGAGGAAAAAGGGGGTGGTGGAGAAAAATCGGGGTGGCAAAGAGGAGAAAGAGGGTGGGTGGAGGGGGGATGAGAAGTAGAAACCCTGGTGCTTGAATGGCTGCATTTAATGAGGATGGGGGATCTGAATGACCCCCGATGGTGTAGTACATAACCCCAAACTACTAGGTAGCCTCTAGAAGCTAGTTGCAAAATTAGCTTAAGAAAATGGGAGCCAACGTAAAACAATTTTTTCACCTTGTGTGAATTTAAAAACTACATAGGAAAATGCTTTTGTGAGTAGAAGTTTAACATCAGGTGACCGACATGTCCCCAGAAAGTGATGGGTCTTTTTTAAAAATTTATTTAATAGATTTTTTTTTTAAAAAATACCAATCCAAAGTGATATTCTTAGTGGAAACACGGTGAGTAGTGATGTCTTGCAATGGGTGTATTCTAAATTAGTTTCTTATGAAAATAATTGTTTTAATTTCAACGGTGAGTGTTTTTGTGAATTATATAAGGGTGTACTGAGATAAGTGGGGTAAACCTTCTGTTTTATGAATGTCATCAAGTGGCTTTGAAAAAAGTTTTTAACTTTCAAGGGTGTAACTGCTGCCCTTACTTTTCAGGAACTTTGAAACTTCCAGAGTTGATGTGGGATTCCCCTCTGTATGCTGTAAATATGTCTATGTCTTATTGCCATTGGTTAATAAAGAAGCTGCTTTTGGCCAGTGGCTTAATGGAATATAGCCAGACTGGAAAAGATATATATAGAGAGAGTAAGCAGAGTCAGAGAGAAGTCATGTAGCCACCACCAGAGACAGACACACCAGAACCTTGCCGGTAAGCCACAGCTACATGGTGATACACAGATTAATAGAAATGGGTTAATTTAAGATATAAGAGTTAGCCAGAAATATGCTTAAGTGATTGGGCCAAGCAGTGTTTTAATTAGTACAGTTTCATGTAATTATTTGGGGTCTAAGCCTCTGGGAATAAACAAACAGCCTCCTGCCAACACAGAGTCAGGAGATGCTCCCTAGATTAGCACTGTGTGAGGGCCGGCTCCTGGTAGAGCAGATATCCTCCTGTCCTGGCTGCCCAGGGTAGGGCCTCAGTGAGCTCCATCCTGGGACGTGAGGCCTGAAATGACACATCTATCGAGATCTGTCTCTGCTCACAAGAGAGGAAATAGGAAATGACTCAGGGCAACCTTTGCTAACTGGAAAAATGAATTCGACATGCTCCTAAATAGACTCGGATGACATTATTGTCTGAGAAAAAGGAGAGTCTGAGAAAGGTTGCTTACCGTTCCCCCATCCTGGGACCCAAGAAACACTTACAAGAGTCGGGTGCCTGACCTAGCTCCCCTTTCCTTGTCACCGGAACCGGGGACTCTCCATTCAGTAACGGCCTCTGATATTTCCATTGGTTCTGCCTTTTTACATTTATCTTAAAAACACTTTCAGTTAGGAAAGTAGAGTAGACGGCAAAGTCAGAGTTAGTGACCTTGACTGAAACACACATTTCCCACTTGAAAATCTGGCAAATAAAACTACAATAATAGGTCTGATCTCAGAGGCATTGTCCTTTATAGTGCTTGGTGAAACCCGGGCAGCTCCATCCCACACTGGGATTGGGAACTCCTCAGTACAACTGAGGTGCAGGTTTTACATTCTTAAATCACTTTATTTTATCACTCCAGTAGGAAAGAAGGCAGAAAAGCCGGTTTCATTGTCGTCCACAAAACAAAACAAAAACACAACAAAACACTACCTGTAAATACTCGCTTCTGCTGGGCTCCACCTCGTTGTAGCACACTGTTCCTTCTCTGTCTTTCGCAGAGGCTCCTGTCAGAGCTGAAAAGTCTAAAACCCAGTGCCTACCACAGCGTGCTCTCATCTGATAAACTATGGACAGTCTTTCCCTACTTTGGGAGAGGATGTTTAGAAGGTCCTCTGCTTCCCCGGATATTAGGTTTTATTTGTTCTGAGTCTCAGAAAGGAAAGAAAAACCAAAACAAAACCAGGAGGATGTGATCACCCCCAGGAAGGTATAGAATCGAAAATTAAATCAAAATACAGGCAAAGCCACAACACCAAAAGGAAGAGGAACAAAGAAAGCAAAGACCATCCTTGGTGCTTGCCAGTGGATCAGAGTTTGCGAGCGGGAGAGCTACTCATACCAATTACTTTCTTTTCTCTCCTATTCTCTATAATGACAGTTGCTGGAGATTCAAGTAGAGAAGGAATCCGAAAAATTAGCCAACCCCTCCATAGAAGCTGCTGTTTGGGACAGAGTTGGGATGCAGCCACCAAGGCATATTCTCAGGGGGATAACGACCAGCAAATGTCAGAGAAGAGAGTTTGTTTTTTGAACTTAAAATGATTTACCTGTCAGATTGAGATATAGGTCTTAGTAAAATTTAGAAATTAAAAAAAATCCTACCTAAAAATTAGTTTTTTTGTTTTGTTTTGTTTTTTTTTTTATATTTTCCTTTCATACTTGTTTGGACCTAGTCAAGTTTTCAGAGGGCTGTCCAGGTATAAGGTGGACATTTTTCATCGCTTTTGATGACATGATGTTTTGTTTCCCAAAACTCAGGTTGAGAAATGTCATGTCATATTTACTCTGTCTGTGTTTACTCTGAAATTTAAATGTGAGTCAGATGAAACGCCCCAGGAGTCAGACAATGGTGTGGTGACATCCTGTTTTCTTTCGGCGGCGGCGGTCGTCCAGGTGAGTGACTGCAGAACTCCACGCAGTAGCTGAAGGCACAAGTTTGGGCAGCATGGCTCCCAGAAACCTTTTCTGTCTGGTGGAGTGAGATCTGCGACACCAAGCAACCTCCACAGCGGCTGTGATTCCACGAGGACCGGGTTAAGCGCAGTAAACTCTATGATCCTCTCCAGTGACTTTAAAACATGACTTTAGGGTTAGATTAGGTGTAGATTCCCTTTGTGTTTGTAATACATATTCCAAATTGCAACAATAGATTTACGGTGCAGTACTGCAGGGACTTCCGGGATCTAAAGCTGGTTTGGTCAAACGACTTCGAAGAATGTTCTGGTTATTAACATGTTTAATGAAATAAAGAAGCTAGCTGGAGAATCCAGCTCCCGCCATAGACCCTGCTCTATATCCGACTTTAATTTACTCCTTGGAGTCTTTGCATCTTGCCAGTGATGCGGGGAAGGCAGGGTTACGTCAAGGCCTTTCTCCAACTGCGTCAGCACAGTCTCAGCTTGATACTGGATTCTATAAGTTATTTGGCCTTCCTTAAATGCCTGAGTAATTTTAGACCACAAAAATGTTACCTTTCAGTTTTGATGAAAGTTTTAAAGTCTATTCAAAATTTAAATTGGAAGCAGAAATTTCTAAGAATTCAGAGTTTCCTTTCACCAGATTTTAGAAGAGCAATAATGTGCTTATACGAAGCCATTGTATCCGTGGCACCTAGCCAAAGACCCAAGACCCAACATTTGAACGTTTCCCACTCATAGGGAGTAGGATTGAGACCACAGACAGCCACCCTGGATCAAGTCAGATTTTGTCACCCAAGTGTTTGAGAAACCGTACTTATTTTAGAGTATTTTGAATTTTGGAATTTCTGATGATTCATCATAAGTCTGTACTAATTTTGCTTTTCTGTCATAACTTGATAGATTTGAGATTCTTTAAGATAGTTATTTGTTTTCCTATTTTCAGGACTTCTGCTTGAACTCAGGGCCTTGCACATGCTAGACAACAAAATATTCATTATTAAAAAGGAGCATAGTATTGTTATTATTAAAATGTTAAAATATTCAGTTTATTGTAAAATCTTAAAAAGATTAGAAACACTCTATCACTACAACATTGTCATAGGACAATAAAATAATACTGATAATGAATTTACTATGTTTACAAGCATTTGTCTTTGTTTTGCAGTTAAAATAATAATATTGAGTTACTTTCAATTTTGAAAAATATCATTAGAAAGTGTAGATAGTGGGGAATTTGAAACATACATAGTTACCCCACTCTCCCAGCTCCCTGCTTCTAACCCCTGGTTCCTATCCTAGCAATGGTCTTTCTGTATCACTCTGTTCTTGGGTCATCAGTTTCCCCCTTGGCAATTTACATCCAATTATGAAACTGAGATAGATCATTATGTTCCAAATCAAAACTGAAATAAGGAGCTGAAAGATGGCTCAGTGGGAACGTGATGGATTTGAAAGATTGAGGACTTGGCCTGAGTTCCATCTCTGAAGAGCAGTAACTCCACAATTTCGTCCTGTGACATCTACAAGTTTGCTGTGGCATGCTCTCTCTCTCTCTCTCTCTCTCTCTCTCTCTCTCTCTCTCCCCTCTCTCTCTCTCTCTTTCTCTCTCTCTCTCATACACACACATTAATAATTATTCAATTTGAAAAAGTAGGATTTAAATTATGTGTTCCCTAATAAAACTTTCTGCACCACAGAATAGGTGAAAAAGCATTTTGGACGGTCCCTACAACTTCTGCATTCTAGACACGTTTTGTGGGTAGAAAGGGTCAGCTTAAGAATCAGTATTTGGAGAATATATTTTGGAACATAGAAGCTGCTATGACGGAGTGCCCCTCCCTCCTCCCCGCCTCTCCTTTTAGACATATGAGGGTTCAGCCGTGACACTACATGAGAGTTAATGACATCTAATAAACTCAGGTGTGTAGCCTGTTATTGAAACACTCAGGAGGCACAGTTGTGAAAAGCAAAATGAAGTCATATTGATTCTGTCTAAGGTCTAACTGTATCTCCAGTAGCTTGTTGGTCAAAAAAATGCATGAATGTTTCTTGTGAGTTTATCAATGATGTGAGAAAAGGCTATCGGGGGGGGGCAGTTGTCATAGTTGGTTTGACTTAACAAGTTCATCACTAAAAGTCTGAAAGGATTCGGGACAGATGCTGAGGTTTGCTTTCGCCGGCACTGAAGAACCGCTAGAACGACCACAGCACATTCCTCTCTCCAGAGAAAAGATGATTGAACAGTCACCAGAGTAGTGCTGTGCGGTCTCTGAAGAACCTGCCACACCAAACATTAGTGTCCGCCAAGCAGAAGAATGCACAAGCAGCTTACAAAGCACCAATATGGCAACCGCTTCCCACACTCATGGTTCTGCTTAGTCCCTGTTCTCCGCTCTCCACCTGCAGATGGCGTGGAAAAGCTCCATAGCTACGGACGAGGATTGGAACGCAAAGAGAGGGCACTCCCTGTCATTTGGAACATTCTTGAGTCACTCAGAGAATTTAGAAGAGCTGCTTCTATGAACATTGTTGGATCCAAGATTTGACCTCTGTATGCATTTTTAATGACAGTATAATTCATACGTAAGACTTCTGAGTGAAGTTGGAACATTGTGAAACGAACATTGTAGTCTTCAGGCTATGCTTGTGTTGTGTGACTTCAGCTTGTTAAAGAAGTTTGCAACTATGGAAAAAATTCTGTGGTTTTCTATCCAGGGGAAGAAGAAAGCAATCCCAGAAAAGAGCCAGAATTAAATCTGGTCATAGCCATATATTCGATGTCTTAAATTTTTTATTAATTCCTTTAGAATTCCCTGCCTTGGGTCACATTCATTCCCTCCTTCATCTCTCAGATCCAACCTTCATTCCATACCCACCCAACTTTGTATCTTTATTTACTATTTAAATAAAACCCAACAAGTTCAATTAGTGCTACCTATATTCTCCTGGGACCGTGGCCATCTGCTGGAACATGGCTGACCCAAGGACCACCCTTTTAAGAAAAGTAAACTCTCTTGCCCCAGAAGTTGTCAATTACAAGTTCTTTAAGGGAGATGACGTGGAAGTTTATAAGAGTCACATGTTGCATGATTATGAGGAAACAGTATTTTCCAAACCCACTGGTGCAGTTTTATATGTGAATTCACAGTGGCTGGGAGAGCATGCAGGAAACCTGCTCCAGTCAGACAACACCCCAACATGGAGAAGGGAGGTGGACACAACGCCCCATCCCATGCCTTTTTAAAATCATCCTAACAGTTTCAAATTTAGCCTTTGTCTTTAGTCTTTATATTTTGTTCCAGTGGATGCCCAGCCTTTTCTGCTCACTTGTACAATGAGACTCTGCTTCCTTGCTGAGCAGAAAGTGACCTACACTCGACTATTTTTTCTTCACCCCAACCTGTAATCAAATCCCCTCGAATCTGTGCTCATCTCAGTTGCCTCCTCAAAACTTGGTCTTAAGCATCCCCAGTGACCTTCCCACAGCCAAAATCCTACATAGTTCTTTTTATTTACTTCTTAGAAACCTCTCTGCAGTGTTTTGTGTGACCAAGAGTCGGTTTGGAAATGCTGGATTGCCCCTATCCCTTAATTTCTTTGAAACATTCTAATCTCATTTTCTTGAGGCCTCTCCTCAGGCTCCTGTTGACAGTTTTACCCCCGTGCTTCTTATGCATCCAAAGGGTTTAAGGCTGTGCTATGGGCTATGTCCCTTCTCAGCACATCAGAGGATCTCATCTAGGCACATTGTTGTATGTTATCTGTAGGATCATGCCATTACAAGTTTATGATTTTTCACCTGACCTATTAATTATGTGTGGAACCGTCATGTGATCATAGTGTGGGTGTTGAGCGTACATCTAGACTCGATTTCCCTGTCTTTCCCATCTCAGTAAATGACATTCACGCCCTTGGCTTGACAATCTGGGGCCTGCTATTGCTTTTTTTCCTTTTATGTTCCACATCCAAGCCAACATCACATCCAGCAAGATTAGGATTCCTACAATAGTCAAAGGAGATTATTTTTATATAATCCCGATAGGTGCGTAGAAATTCCATGCTTCAGTATGAAAGTGGAAGTTTGACATTGCATCTGTCTTTCATCTCAGACTTCACCTTAAATTGCAATCCCCTTTTCTTGACTTAAGGCCTTTCCATTTGATGGTTCTTCTGTCTCAATATTTTCTTATATATGCATTTGTCCCCTTGCTTACTGTTCAGTTGTTGTGGCATTGCTCTCCTAAGCTAGGATGCAAAACATGCTCTCTTGCTGTTTAGCATTGTGCTCTCAGTAGCTCTGAAAGAGAAACACATATTGATTACCTATAAATGTCTTGTGATCATATAAAATAATCCCAACTATTTAACACTTAAAAAATGTAAGTAGAAAGAATACCCATGGCAAGCTCCGAGTAATAGTGGATGTCCACTGCTGAATCCTCATAAAGTTCTCTTGCCAATCTCAGTTAAAAGAATTGTCTACCATATCTTCCCCTACTCTGAAACATGTGTCTTTGTGTCCATTAAACCCAAACAAATGACAACCTACAGAAATAAAAATGTAGGACATATATTTCCACACCGAGTTCAATTCAGCAAGAAACACTTATAATTTGAAGCAAATGCTCTCTCCCCAGTAACAGTGCCCTTTTGATAAAATTTCACACCACAGGAAATCCATTACAATAAATATCTGTTCCAGTATCTGTCCATTTAGCAATAATTCTCTTTACGCTTGATAACTCTTCCTTGATGAACTATCCTAGGGACCGTCCTCTCCTTCCCTCTGAGATTTCTAGAACTTTAGCTCTGCCTCTGAGTAGTTGCTGTTGTCATGGTAGCCTTGCTAATTTTGCTTATATTCCCCCCTCCATATTTTCCCACAACCTTTGAAAAGACTATGCTAAATATGTGCCAAAGGCTATTTCTGACTTAATGTTGTAGGCATGAAATAATTCTTTTCTTAGCCTCTTGAAAAATGTTAAATGGTTGTCTCAGCATCATTGATTGAGACTATTTGTTTATTCCCAGGGCTGAAAGTTAAGGCCATTCTATTCTGATAGAACTATTTATTTAAAACAAGCTTGAAATCAAAGGCATCTCATATAGTATGCAGTGAATGCTATTTAACCCAGTAATCCCAGAGTAAATAATTTGTTGGATTACTCAGTAGATTGAGAAATGAAGGTAGGATTTGGGTGTATTTGTTTTGTCTTTTTCTTTTTAATTACTCACTAAATAAGTGCTTATGTTGTATGAGTTTAGAAGAAGACAAGATCTTACCGAAAATGAGATGCTATTCTGTTAATTACCTTTAGTGATATAACAAAGTGCAGAACAGATCCTTGCCCATCGTGGTGGTGGGAAAGCTGTGTTACCCATGCATACCTGGTGACAGCATGCTTATAGTTAAGTTTATAGTTATATATGTTTATAGACCCACTTTAGAAGAAAACAGATCTCTGTACTGTAAGAAGGGCATTTGAAGTCTCCAGGTTCCATTTCTTTTTTTTTTCATGATTTTTTTTATTAAATTATAAAAGTTTCCATTTCAGCCCCTCCTCCCAACACCCTCCCACTCCCTCCACTCCCTCTCCTCCTCCCTCTCCATCCCCTAGAGCAGTCAGGGTTTCCTGCCCTGTGGGAGGTTCAAGTTCCTCCCCCCTCCCTCCAGGTCCAGGAAAGGTGAGAGTCCAAACAGACTGGAGTGCCAAAATCCAGTATATCATTAAAATAAAGGGAAAAATTCTCTTACGACCTTATATACCATCCAGGCATTTTCTTTTGGATTCAAATAAAGATTATTGCAATGGGACAAGTACAAGGTGCTTTAGCAAGGCCATAAGAAATCATCATGGCAACGCTTCACAACTCCAACCTTGCATGCTTCCTCTTTCCTTACTGTGTATCAGATACTTACTTCCATTCAAACTGGTGGAATATCATGTAGTTTACCTGGGTTTTCATTCTTGGGAAACCCAGGTCTTGTACCAAAGTCATTTTATTGTTGTAGACAAAAGAATATAATACAGTTTATAAAAATCTTATTTTTGCCTTCAATGTGAATTTGAATTTCTGCTTTTGTTGCTGTTGTCAATTAAAAATACTTCTCCACACTATACCTGCTCTCAGACCCATGTCTGCTACCACCCTGATTCTGTTGCTAAGTTTTGGAAAACTCTGTCTGTTTACTTATTTCCCTGTTTAGTGAGAACAATCTTGATCATTTGCTTCTTCCTATAAAAAAGAAGGAAATATGCTTTTAAGAGCTGAATATTCATATCCTTTCTAAACTCATTTGCTGTGCCTTTGACCCCTAATTCGAAGTATTCATAAAAGAACCTTAGGAAGGTCAATTGGGTTTAGATGAGATCATTAGTATGGAGTCTCTACCATGGGAATTAATATCTTAATAGAGAAAGGAAGAGCAACCAGGGAAGCATTCTTGTGTGTTTTCTCTCTCTCCAAATTCTCTCTTTTCATCTCCCGTTCCCTCCCTCCCTCCGTCCATCCGTCCTTCTCTCCCTCCTTCTGTCCTTCTTTCCCCTTTCCTTCCCATGTGAGAATACAATCAAAAGGCAAATATCTACCAACCATGAACTGACCTCTCACTAGCAACCAAATGAGCTGTCACTTTGATCTTGGTCTCTCCAGCTTCTAGAACTGTGTGAACTAAATGTATAATGTTTAAACTACTTCACCCATTGTACTTTATTACAACAGCCTAAGCAAACTGACACTAATGAATGGAAAGAATTTGAGTAGACTGGGAGATTGAACTTATTGATCCGGGGCACAATGATAAAAAGCTAGGAGTTGTAGGTGGACAATATGTAATCACTTCTTTGGGAATCTAAACATTTAATTCTAATACCGAGGACTTAATTGGAAAAAGCACATATAGCCACAGTTAATGGTTTGCTGGTTCCTGGACTACTTCAGGAAACCTTGGCTGTGGAACAGGCAATATAGGTAAAATTAGAGGAAGCAGATTTTTTCTAAAACTCTGTATATGAAAACAGCATGTAATTTAACAGCAAATGGGTTTAAAGGATTTTGTGTGTAAAGATGTATTATACCTTAATGAAGGAAGTCATAGATATTTAAAAAAGATATTTGATGTAGGAAACATTCTGGTTTATAGCCTCAATCATTTTGATGTTGATGACATGCACGAAGTGTACCTTGATGTCACTCTCAGAAAAGGCATACTAGACTCAATGGCTCATTAATTTGACCCATTATGGCATTTTTCTATGTTCCTACATTCCTGTGACCTCCTTGAAGGCTCATTTGGCCTTGAAGCCCTACAAGGTGGAAAAAAAATCTCAAAATTAATCAAAAAGTTAGTAGAATGCATTCACCCAGGCTTGGCAAGTTGTCAGCTTCTCCCTTGGCGAACAGCCTCCACCAGAATCGTGCTTCTCAAAATGAAGGCAAAAGGACAGGCAGGGTGCCTATAAGATTACTGCTAGAGGCTGGCGTTTTCTCCTTGATTTTTGTCCCCTTTTTGCCTAGGCATAGAAGAATCTTGAGTTCAAATATTTAGACAATATCAGCTAAAGGAATAGAGAGAGACACATTCCTGAGAGTTTCATAATGAGGCATGATTAATGGAACACAATGGGCAAGCAAAGTGTCTTTCATTATGAGTGAAGAAATCAAAGCTGATTCAGTCTAAGGTAAACAAATCCACATGAAGCAATTAAGGTAGCACAACAAGCATTTCTATTTCAAAGTATTATAATAATCTTGGAGGTATGCTGTCTTGAATACACATGATTTAATGAGAAAATAATTCTTTACCTATGTAGGCTCACTTTGCCTGTGTTTAAAACATACTGTTTTATGTACCCAAAGGAAACAGAATAGATAGATCTGCTTTGACTGGAAACACCCGCTTATAATTGTTTTCCTGGAAGATGGACACTTGATCCTTACATGATGCGTTCTTTCACCTATTTGTTATGTCTGAGAAATTAATGCTTGTCCCGAAACTATAAACCAGGCTACAAGTGAAAGCTGCTTTGCCAACACTGCCTGAGTCATTGGAAGGGTAGACCAGTTGTCCTCCTGTCCTTTCTGCGTGACTGAATTTCCTTAATGGCCAATTCATTGTGTGTCTCCAAGCATGACACCAGAAAAGCTGTGATCTTTTTAATGAAGGATCCATTAGTCTTTCAAGAATGAGAACATGTGAAGTTGAAAAGGCTATTCAATAATATATCTCCTTGAGAGAACTCTCATCATATAGTGGAGTACGCTTATACAGAATATAACTTATTCATGCATGTTTAACTGAGCAGAATGGGTTTGGAGTTACATTAGTGGGCCCTCACAAGGGCATACCCTTAGTTTACTATATATTGGCCATGCTCATAGACTTACTAAAACACTTTTCTATCCACACAGATATATTCTTAGAATATAGGCCATTGTATAATTTTTTCTGTATTCTCTGTACTTTGAGGCACACTATCTCCAAGATGTCATGATCATAGGCAGCCACCCTGCTGGTGTGTGGGATGTGCTGCTTCATACAAACCCTCTCTGGTGCCGTTGGAAGTGACTCTCAGGAGACAAAACCCAAGGACGACCCTGAGGATTACTTCTTTATATATTCATTCCCGCGTTTCATCTGTGCAGTTCTAAACCTATTCAGAAGTCTTTCTGTTTGAGTTTCTAAAATTTAGCATATCCTCTGTTGAATCTAGAGAGAAAAAGATGCAATTATAATACATGAACTGCCCTTGCTCTGCACATTAACCCAGTTATAGGAAATAGAACTTTTTCAATATGAAAACTAGAGTTTTTCCACATATTTTTATTCCACATATTTAAAAATAATGCAATATATCAGGAATTAATTTTAAGGTAGTCAAGTGTGATTCATCACCGTAAAGTCACTTTTACCAAGGAAAATAATTCAATATACTTTCTATATCATAGAAGAAGAAATAAAGTATATTTCATTTTAACACAGAAATACAATTTTGTGTCACAGCATAATTGGATTAGTGGTATAAGGAAAGCAAGCCATAATAGGGTTTTATTGTATTTTCCCCTAACGTTGCATAATAAGTATCATCTTCCACGAAAACATTTACCTGGAAAATCATCTGAGTTCTTGGTTCTCTGAGTATACTCTATAGTGTCCATTAGATTGTTCACTTGGGGGGTGGTCTTATAGACTAGGATTAATTTTTATCAAATGTAAAGACTTGGCTACTGATCTTTGGATCAAAATTGGAGTTGAAATGTAACTTTAATAAGTAAAGTCAATACTTGATATACTAATCAATTTCATCAAACTGGGCATCATGAAAGCTAATGGTTTTGATGACATGAATGGGAAGTGTACATAGATGCTGCTACAGACATAGTCTTGCTTCAGTTGGATTCTTTAGGTACTGACTGGTCTGGCCTTATCTAAGGACTCACAAGACTTTGCACACTCGCTGTGTGGAAGAAGGATGGCGATAGGAAATGTTCTAGGAAAGGATGCCTTCTGGGGTGAAGAGAGGAGAGAAGCAGTCAAGCTTGATCCTTTCAGAAGGACTTAACCTGATTCCCTAAGAATTTAGACTCCAGCTAAAACTCCTAGCAATAGTGGAGAGGGTGCCTGAACTGACCATCTCCTGTAATCAGATTGGCAACTACCCTAATTGTCATCAATGAGCCTTCATCCAGTAACTGATCAAAGCACTGAGCTGAGCTCCAGGAGGCCTGTTGAACAGAAGGAGGAGGGATTGTAGGAGCCACAGGGGCCAAGGTCATGGGAACCCACAGAGACAGCTGACCTGAGCTTGTAGCAACTCATGGACTCTGGACCAACACCTTGAAAGCCTGTATGGAACCAACCTAGGTCCTCTACATGTGTGAGAGTTTGGTAGTTTGGTCTGTTTACAGGGCTTCTAGTGGTGGGGACCAGGACCTGTCCCTGGCACTTTAGCTGGTTTTTGGGAACCTATTCCCCATGCTGGATTGCCTTGTCCAACCTTGACACAGGAGGGAGAAGCTTGTTCCTCTCTCAACTTGATATGCCATGTTTTATTGATGCCCACGGGAGGCCTGCCCATTTCTGAACAAGATTGAAGAGGAGTGGATTGGGGGGTGTTAGATGAGAGGCAGGAAGTAGGGTGGGGTGGAGGGAATGGGAGGAGAGGAGGAAAGGGAAACTGTGGTCTATATTATAATAAAAAGATTTAACCTTCAGAAATAAACACATAATTTTACTATTATGGGTTCTTGAACTTAGAATTGGTTGTCTTCCAACTTAGCTACCCCTTCCCCCAGTCTATGAAGTCCTTCCTGTGAATTCCGAGTTCTGTAAGGTGTGTGGTAAGTATGAAGGAAATAAGTTTAAGTAAAAAACGAAAGGAGAGGGCTCGCTAGGGCTTCTTTCCCATGCTGTTTGTGTGCTAATGCTAATATATACTACAGAGAAGGCGCTAAGAGGAGCAGCTCTCTATTCACCCTTCAAGAAATACCTTCATGACCCCTTCCACATCAATAAAACGCCTTTGGCATGGGGAACTGGGGCACCAAGAGGGAAGTGATATGATTCCATAAAAATGCATCACTGTTACTGGAAGACCAGGCCACTGGGAGCAGGAGGAGGATGGAGAGGAAGACAGAAGGGTCAGCTGAGGCCACCTGTGTTGGGAGAACTGTTTTGGTGGGGATGAACTAAGTGTAGCTGCTCTTGACCATTTTATCATTAAAATAGATGA
This sequence comes from Myodes glareolus, assembly GCF_982192425.1. NCBI lineage: Eukaryota > Metazoa > Chordata > Mammalia > Rodentia > Cricetidae > Myodes > Myodes glareolus. Next base: position 55,345,546 of record NC_142040.1, read on the forward strand.
CAATTTAATGTGTTTAAACTTTACTCTCTTTAATATGTGATAGGTGGTAAAATGTTTTGTTTGATTTTCTCTGGAGCTTTGGTTGCAATGTTTTAACTTTTTAAATTTTACCTATGTTTAATTAATTGATTAATTTTGTATTTTGAAGCATGGTCTCATCGTGAGTCATGGCTGACGTGGAAAATTTGAATGTCCGACAGGCTGGCCTACACCTTGTGGTGATCCCCAGGTGTCTGTCTTCTAATGGTTGGCACTGCAGGAGTGTACCATGAAAGCTTGCTTTGTTTTCGGATTTTTGAGACAGTAACTCATTACATAGCTTAGACTATCCATAAGCTCAAAATTCTCCTGCCTCTACCTCCTAAGTGACAGGGTGGGACGTATAACACCATGCCCCACTAATGGATGAGAACTCCTGAAAAGACTTCTTTCTTTCTTTCTTTCTTTCTTTCTTTCTTTCTTTCTTTCTTTCTTTCTTTCTTTCTTTCTTTCTTTCTTTCTTTTGATATTCACCTGCTTGTGATCAGTCCTTCCTGCATGTCTTAGGATGATAGAAAAATATTCTTCTTCCCCCTACAGTGCGGATATTTATTGGGAATTAAAAAGTGTATAAAATCTCGTTTTCCCGTTCCACCTGCGAAATAGGTCTAGAAATATCCTATGATGTTGGCTTTTTTCAATACTTTGGATCAGAAATGCTTTGCTTTTAGAGAAGGTCTCTTGTGCACTGCCTGATGCCTGTAGCATCTGTGGCCTTTTCTCATCAGGTGCCCCTAGTGTAGCCCCATCCCCACCCACCACAATTAAAATGCTTCCAGGTATTGCCGGCGTCTCCCAGGTGAAAGGATGGGAAGGAATCGGTGTACTTTGAGAACCGCAGCTATAATGTGGCCATTTGAAATGAAATGTTCGGAAGGAAAAAAATGTCAGCGGAATTGACCTGACTCATTTAAAACAATACTGAAATTTCTGTGCGTCTGCTACTTAGTGACTGAAGTATTTTTTTTTAAATGTGTAAATAGGACGGTTCCACTGTATGACAGCCACTTGTATTATTTATCGAGACAATTCTGGGCCGGGCTTCTGTTTGGTCCTTCTGGAAGCATCCTGACTTCTCATAGCATCTCTTTGAGGATGGCTACTTCTTCCTCTTTAAGAGAAGGGTTAAAGAAGCAAAATCTCTCGTTCAAGGTCACGTCCTGGTCACTGACACGGAGCTGGAGTCCTGGGCACAGGTTTTGAGAAGCTATATATAATTTCAGTCAGGGCTTCTGGGAGAAAAGGGCATATTTCCATCTGAAGGCAGGGACAAGGAATGCTAAGTTCTCTCCACAAGGGCTGTCTGACTTTGTCCTGAGTCTGAGGGAGTCATGGAAGTGGGTGGTTACTGTAACCCGGAAGGAGTGGCTGTTCTGTCTAGAAGGATCACTGGACAGGAACCTGGAAAGGTACAGCCAGTTCTAAGCAGCCAGACAAGAGATCATTAAGGAGACACCTTAATCATACCCTCTTCTATACTCTTCATTCACCTTGATGACTCCCAGACCCCACAATCCTCTGTCTAAGCTAAGAAAGGAGATTCCTACATCGGATGTTTTGGTTATTTCAGTGTATGACTGCAATAGGCTGAATGAAGGGAGTGACTTGCACTTAATACAATTTTGAAGCCCAGTACTGTGTATTTCTAGAGAGTGAGAACAACTAAATAAGGGGAATTATCGTTTATGAAATAATCAATCTTTGGGCAAAACAAGTATGTGTGTAATGTATGTGGGAAATGATTTAAAAGGCATAACTGTACTATCAGCCTAAATAATCCTTATCAAAGAGAGGCCAGTTTGAAAAGGCTAGGTGACTAATCAGACGGCTGTGCCAGGAGTTTCATGTTTTATCCAGGGGGCCAACTTTACCTTAGGGACAAAATTCCTGATATTGTGAGATGTGTTTGTCTGTCCCTTTCGCCCTTCCTCCTTCCTTTCTGTCTCGTCTGTGGGCTAATGTGACTGTGCTCTGATGAACCTCTCACCGTGAGCCGCTGAACTCCATCCTCTTTCTCAAGCTTCTATTTCTGCTCTGATTGCAGCCTGGGATTCACAGCCTCTTCTCCACGCCCAGTGCGCTATCCTGGTGTGTGCCTCTGTGTCCCTAATAGGTTAAGCTGCTTTTCTTTCATTCTTTCATTTCTCTATGTAAACGTTTGAATGTTGGACTTCTTGACAGTTTGAGTATGCTGCAATCATTAGGCAGATTAATATCTTTTCTGAAATCATTAAGCAACTCAGGTTTGAAGTCCTCCAAGACAAAATTTACTTTTCTCCCATTTCTCTCTCCATTTTCCTGGCCCCTGAAAACACCACCCCTTCCAACAAACCTCTTCTCTTTCATTAACTGTAGTGTTCTGGATCGCTCTAAACCTGGCTCCACATATTTGGACTCCTGGAAACCATGTGTGTGGTTCTTACCAACTTTTCCAGACACATCATTTCTCCTCTGATAGGAATTTGTTAACTTTCCTTAGAGGGGAGAGGTTCTGGTTTGACTTTTCATTTTTCCTAAAGGCTTAATATTTGCCGTTTTATGAATATAACTTTGGAATCAATAGCTCGCAGAAATTCAATGTTTTAATAAGAATTTATTTGTTTTACATTACTTGACTAAAAACATAGATAGATATCTTTATTTGTTTTTTTGGCTACTACAGTCAAGTGCAACGATAAGATGCTACCAGCCGTGCAGTGGTGGCACACAGCTTTGAGTCCAGCTCTTGGGAGGCAGAGGCAGGCAGATCTCTATGAGGTCAGCCTGGTCTACAGAGCAAGTTCCAGGGCAGCTGAGGCTACACAGAGAAACCATATCTCAAAGCAAAACAATAACAATAACAAAAAAATCCTTCTGGCCATGAACTGGAAGACAATGGCCATTGAATAGCCATGACGTCACATCCCTAAATTTAAAAAACACAATATAGAAGAAATGTGTGTGTGTGTGTGTGTGTGTGTGTGTGTGTGTGTGTGTGTGTGTGTGTGTGTAGCCCTTGGAGGTGAGAAGAGGACAGCAGATTCTCTGGAACTACAGACAGTTGTGGGCCACCATGTGTGTGCTCCGACCTAACCCGAGTCTTCTGCAAGAGCAACAATGTCTCTTGGCCACTGAGCCATCTTTGTAGCCCCTCACTTCAAAATGTTTTCTTTTTCTTTCTCTAATTCTCTTGCAATAGGAAGAGAAAAGATTTGAGCTTACAATTTGATTATTACCTTTCTTTACTTTAATTGCTTTTGTGTCTGTGGGTGTGGTGGGTGTGTCTGTAGGCCAGCTTGCCAGTCTTTGTGCTGATATTTGAAGTCTCTCTGCTAGAATGTAAAATTGTAATTTTTATAAGGAAGGGCAGAGTGAAACCACTAAACTGAACCACTCCAGGAGTAGAATAAAGGTTTATTGAGGATCAAACTGCCAAGGGTGTGTCTTGGCTGGAGGTAGGGTGGGGCAGAGAAAAGAGCAATATGGTAGAAAAGCAAGCAGGCTTTATGTGAAAGTGAGCAGGGTGAGGTCTTTGAGCAGGCTGTGTGGACCAGGAATAGATGCCCTAGCATAGGTAATGGACCTTTGTGGGTAGATTAAGGGAGTTTCCTGGTGGTTTGAGGGATGCTCCTGGTAGAGAGAAATCTGCCTTTGGGTTGCTGTTTTCCCAATGACAGATGTAATATCTCATAAACAGAGTAATCCTCCTGTCGAAACAGCGAAAGTCCTTCTGTTTAAGAATGTCACTAACACTGCCATTTTGTGTGTGTGTGTGTGTGTGTGTGTGTGTGTTGGGGGGGTAATTTCTTTGGGTCTCACACTTTTATTTATAGATGTTTCTCTTTTCTATCATTACTAGCTTCTTTCTATGTTCAGACATTGTCTTAGTTAGGTTACTATTGTTGTGAAGGAACACCATGACTGAAGAGCTAGTAGGGAAGTAGAGGACTTATTTGGCTTAGTCTTCCACAGTGTAGTCCATTGCGGAAGAAAATCAGGACAGGAACTCGAACAGGGCTACCTCCTGGAGGCCATGGAGGAGTGCTGCTTATTGACTTGCTCCTCGTGGCTTGCTCAGCCTGCTTTCTTATAGAACCCCGGACCACCTGCCCAAAGATGGCATCACCTACAATGGGCTGGACCCTTCCCCCAACAATCACTAATTAAGAAAATACCCTTCAGGCTTGCCTATAGCCAATTTTCTTTTCTTTCTTTTTATTTATTCTATGTCCTTTTACATCATGCATCTTGATCCCATTCATTTCTCCATCCCTTTTCATCCACCCTCTGTCCCTGTACCCTCTCATCCAAATGATAGAAAATTTAGGAGGAAAAAGGAAAAAAAAGGGGGGGGGATTTAAATGCTGATCATGGAAGCCGCAGTATGACATAGTGAATCACACAGTAAACCCCTTTGTCTGTGTATCTTTACTTGCAAGCGTTCACTGCAAAGAGTCATTGGTCTGGTTCGAGGCCTCTGGTTTGTAGTACACTATGGATGTTGGGTCTCATTAGGGCCCTTTTTGGACATGCTGTTGTTGCTCTGTGTTGTAGAGAGCCTGCAGCTTTGGATGTGCAGATCAGGTCCCTTCACTTGCTCCAGCAGATCATAGATGGGAGAGTATTGGGGTGGGATAAGTTATAACCCTGGTTCTGGGCCTGGGCAGCTATAGGGTTGGTCCTCTAGCAGTTCTCCCCTGACCTCCCCTCAAGAGCAAGCTCTCCCGCATGGTCCAGGCTAGTGCACCTCTTGCAGTAGTGAGTGAGGGGTGGGGCCTGTTCTCCTGCGTTCACATCCGCAGGGTCCGCTCTCCTGCACCTGCACCATCAGGACCAGCTCTATTGTGTTGCCCAGGGGAGGCACAGGGGACAGTCTTTCAAGTGCCATAGCTGGTGAGGGACAGGGACAGCCTTCCTGCTCTTATGACCCCAGGGCCAGCTCCTCCACCTGCCTTAGGCATTAATGAGTGGGTGGGGGTTGAGGGAGGAGGGCATCTCTCCTCCATCCCTGCTATCACATGTCTGATGAGTAATGGGGACAACTTTCCTTTGCTCATTACCTTAGGGCTGGGTCACCCTCACCCCCAAACACCAGGCAGCTGCCTAGGTGAGGGGCAGAGCTTGTTTCCTGAGTGCTGCAGCTGATAAAGGGGAGGGTCAGCTCTCTTTTCTGCTGCAGGCAGTAAGGGGTGAGTGGTAAGGGAGGGCGTCTCTCATCCTCCCACACTACCATGTGACAGATGAGTATCTGAGACAGCTCTCCCATGCTTACAGCTTCCATCTGGCTTGCACATGCCTCTGCTAACAAGGCTGGCTCTCTTGTGTTACCCAATGAGGTGCTGGTCCTGCTCTCCCAAGTGTTGCAGCTGGTGGGGGACAGGGAGAGCTCTTGTGACATCAGGGCCAGTTCTCACTCCTGCCTCAGGCATTGACAGGTAGGGCATGTAGTCACAGGACAGGTGGGTGAGGGGGACAGCTCTCCCTTGCTCACTACTTCAGGCCTGGCTCACCCACCCCTGCACTAACAAGGCTGGTTCTATTATGCTTCCCAGGCAAGGTACAGGGTCTGCCTTCCTGAGTGTTGCATCTGGTGGGGAGTCAGGGATGGCTTTCCTACTCTTATGACCACAAGGCCAGCTCTCCTACTTGTTCCAGAGGTTGGTGGGTGGGCTGGGTGGGGTACAGCTTTCCCAGGCTCATGACAGTTGTATAGCCTGATTTTATGGAGGCATTTTTTTCAACTGAGGTTCTCTCCTCTCTGGTGATTCTAGCTTATGCCAAGTTGACATAAAACTAGTGCGCGCGCATGCACACACACAAACCAAAATCAAAAATGAATGATTAAATAGTAAATTGTATAATTCGCTCCTCAGATCCTCTGTTTTTTAAATTATGTGGACAAGACCAACATTGTTCTAGTTGGTCTCCCTTTTGCAGATTTTGCCATAAGGAACAGGCAGAACAAAACGTTTTCTGCAAGAATTCTTAGATGTGGAGAGACAAGTCTGTGCGTTGAATTCCTGGGGTGCTGAGTGAGATCATTGTGGCGTAGCTGAGGAGAACCAGAGGTTGACTCCCTGCTTTCTCCAATGTTCCTTTGTTCTAGAGCAGTGCTTCTCAGCCTACATCAAGCTGCAGTCCTGTAGACACTTCCTCATGGTGTTGTGACCCCAACCATAGCATTATTTTTGTTACTACCTCATAATTATAATTTTGCTACTGATATGAATCGTAATATAAATACCTGTGTCTTCTGATGGTTTTAGACCCCTTTGTAGGTTCATTTTATTCCCAAAGGGGTCACAGTCCACAGGTTGAGAACCACTGTTCTATATAGTTTTGGCCTGTTTGGTAATTAGTCCTAGAAACCAGCCCAGACCATTGAATCAGCCTGGACTTGACAAGAAATAATGTAGCTATATAAATGAAATTGGCCTGAAACCATAAAATTTGGTCAAATGAGTAGTGAAAAAAAAGAATATTTTGACTTTTATCATGGCATTTTTAAAGTAAATTGTGTACATCGTGGCCAAAGGAACCCTAACTATATTCCCTTTGGAATAATAATAATATTAAAAAACCCTATTACTAACACGCAGATGTTATGGAAACCCACTGAAAAAATATTCTGATTAAAATTAATTCGCATTATCATGAAGGTGAAAGGCAGTGAGCCAAAATAGGGACAAACTAAGTAGATGCATCGGGGAAGAGAGCTTTTAAACAACCAGACTGAGCCCATGAGAAGAGGGAGTGGGGATGATTTATTTAAAGTGGTCGGGAAGCCAAAGCTAATGTAAGTAATGGCCACTCTAGCAACCCATGGTGCCGAGCTCTCCAATCACTGTGGAAATTTAACTCAATGAATTTTAATTTAGAACAAGAAGGTGTAACCTCATACACTGACCAATAAAAGAAGCCCAGAGACAATGTTTCTAGTGAGTACATCCTTAGAGACGGATGGCAGGCAATACTCCCAGGTACCTTTGAAAGTGGATTACTTTAATCCTTTACATTTTGGGGTTAGTATGGCTTTGAAGTCACCACTAAAGCTCATCTTAATGAAACAAACACAAATGACTGATGTTGCTCCCTGTTTGGGGAAAAAGAGGTATGTGTGTGCATATGTGTGTATACATGTTTGCATTTGCATGGGCAAGTGTGTGTGTGCCTGTGTGGAAGCCTGGAGTTGACACTGACTATCTGTTTCCATTTTTCCACTTTATTTATTGTGGCATGTCTCTTGCTGAACTCAAGAGACCGCAAATTCACAGTGGGGATGCCCTGTCTCTGCCTACTGAGTGTTAGAAGGGCATGCTGCTTCCCTCTTGTGTGGATTTCATGCTTTTGTGACAAACACTTTACCCACGAGCCGTTTCCTCAGCTCAGTTCTCAAAGAACAGTATTGACCAAAGTATCTGGATACTTAAATTCCTATTTTACTTCTAGAAACTTCTCTTGGCTCTTTCTTTCTTTCTTTCTTTCTTTCTTTCTTTCTTTCTTTCTTTCTTTCTCTCTCTCTTCCTTCCTTCCTTTCTTTTTTCTGCCTTTCTCTTCTTCGTCTTCTTCTTCTTCCTTCTTCTTCTTCTTCTTCTTCTTTTTCTTCTTCTTCTTCTTCCTTTCTCTTTTTCTCCCTCCCTTCCTCCCTTCCTTCCTTCTTTCTTTTTTATTGCATGTTTAATCTCTTGGTGTTTTGTGAGAGTGTCTTTCATGAAGGAGGCTTAACCTTCTCATCTTTTCTGGGTCACATCATGCACGGTACCCCATTTTAAAGGCGATTCAGAGGACAATAGTGGTGTTTGAACTTTTCAGCATAAAGACAGAACTGATTTTCAATGTTTCCCCACCTGAAAATGTATGCAGGAATGAGAGGTGACATCTTCCCTATTGCCCATGTTGTGTTCATCATCTACTTTATTCCTGAGGCATTTAAACAGGGATATGCTGCACAGATCACTTTTTATGTGACATCATTTAACCTCAGTCTGGCTGCAACATCCATTATCACTAGGTAATAAAGTTATCACCACTACCACCCTAGTCTGAGCCAACAGCATCTCTGCTCGCTAACAAAGCAGTATTCTAATAGGTCCCCTGCTTCCCCCACCTCCTGCAATTCACCATTCATGTAGCAATCAGGATGGTCTTTTTAAAGCCCGTGACAAGTTTGCCTGAAATACTACAAAGGCCTTCTACAGGGTTTAAAATCCAAACGTGTTTAGACGACTCTCTTCACCCAGGACAGCCCCTTACAATGCTCCTTTATTACACTCATGACAATCCAAGACTGGCCATTCTCTTTGTGTTCCTGCACCATGTCATGATGGCAGTGACTCTTCCCTCTAGTCATCCTGCGGCCACTCACTAATGTCACGTGGCTGTTGGACACATAGTATATTTTCAAAAAGCCTGTCTCGGGATTATTTTGGTGCCTCTGATCAAACGCCCAAGATACAGCTTAAGGGAGTAAGGGTTTATTTTAACTTACTCTACAGAGGGTTCAGCCCATAATGACTGAGAAAGCATGGCCAAGCAGAGCAATTCAAATCTCTGCCAGAAAGTAGAGAAGGGAATACCTTTCCTTTATTGCTGTCTCTTTAATTCTCTTCATTTCATCCTCACCTCTAATCCAAGAAATGGTGTCACCTACATCCAGGGTGGGTCTTAACCAACCCTCAGCTAATCCTTTCTGGAAATGCCCTCACGGATGCAACCAGAGAGGCTACTCCCCAACCTCCTAGGTGATTTTTTAAAGTCCAGGATAATTGACAATGAAGATTAACAGTCAAAAAGTCACTGACGGATCTATCTGCCGTAGTCATCTACTCATTACCTTTGTGCTGCCTTGTTAGGAGTCAAATGGACACCCCCTCCCCCCCCATACATGTATGCCCTTCAGGCATTGTGAGTTGGACATCTTAATCCTGAACTCACATGTTGATGGTGTTTAGATGAATAGACTCTCATTGTGGGTTTGGTGGCTTTATGAGTAGAAGAGACATGAGATGACACATATTTGCTAGAAGATACCTTCCTCGGTTTTGATGAAGCAAGAGGAACATCATCTGGTCACACATAATGGATGCTGAGCAGATGCCAGCACTGTGCTTTTGGGCTTCCCATTACCTAGAAGCATTAGGGATGCAAACCCCTCTTCTTGATGATTTATCTAGGCTGTGATGTGCACTTACAGCAGAAAGTGAACTATGCATCACCCTTTTACTTCTCTCCTTATCTCTTCCACTATTTGATGCTTATCGTTTTTGTTTATATTGTGTGCTTCATGGCTATGTTAATTATATTTACATCACTATGATAAAATGTATAACATGAATGCTCTAGAAAAGTTCTTTATTTTTGTTTATGATTTCACTGAGTTCAGTACATGTTTGCTTGGCTCTGAATGTTGTAGAAGAACTAAGGTGACAGAGAAGCTTCTTTAGCAAATGATGGGGAGAAAGCAGAAAGACACAGGTAGGGGTCAGGGTCATGATACTGCCAAGTATACACACACCCCACTCCTGTACACACACCTACTTCCTGAGCTAGGGATTGTCTTCTGAAATGTTCAGAGGCTCTTGTAACACCACTGCTGACTTGAGGACAAGGTTGTAACACATGACCCTGTGGTAGGCATTTCATATTCAAATAAAAAATTTCACCCAATCATTAATAAATACTATAACTGAAGAGTGTCTAGTATTTGTTTATCTGTTCCTCAGAGTCTGCGAGAGTGTTTGGTAAATTGGGAGCTCAATACATATTTATTAAATGAAAAAATACATTCAAAGAGAGACAGCTAAAACTAAGGGTCATTTGAGGGGTAGGATGAAAATCTAATATAGTAGAAACTTCCTAAAATATATACATATGTGAAGACAATCTAAATTAAACCATTAAAAACTTGGGAGACAGAGTCCCAACTGGCCATCTATTGTCACCAAATGAAGCTTCCATGTTGTAAAAGTAAATCTTCTAGCTGGCCTGTTACCTGGGTACCCTGTCCCTTTAAGAGACAAGCCACACCCCCTCCCAATCTCTCCTTTCCCTCTGAGGCAAGCAGATCTCCTGCCTCCTCTCCAGCTGGCTTTCTCTGTCCTTTGTCCTTCTTCTGGAGAAGCAGCTCCTGCCTTTTTCTATTCTCCTCTTCCCCCTTCTTTCTTCTCTTTCTCTCTCTGTTCTTTTCTCCCACCCCACTAAATAAACTCTATACCGAAACTTTCTCTGTATGGCGTATCTGTCTATCTTCCACCAGGAGACCTATGCAACTCTGGGTCTCCACAGAGGCCCCTGCTGGGACCGGTCTCAGGTCATCCACACCATGAATGATAACATTGAATCTAATTGAGTTGTTGGTCAGAGGGGCCCCATGTGAATATCCAAACAACCAGGGCTGTTACCAAGACTGTAGGTTGCTCTTCATAAATAAAGCAAGGCCTCATTGCTGCAGACAACACCTACACAATTCTTTGAAGGTGTAGATGTTGAGCCAGTGCCTACTTAGAGTCTTCACCTCAGTGTTTCAATGTCTTTGGTAGAGGAAGATACTCTACACACTACCAAAAGAGAACTGTAAACATCAAGCCTGCTACAAACCCTTTGTCCTGCCTGCAAGACATGCTTGGGCCTTGGAGGCACAAAGCTTGTGGGAATAACCATCCAATATCTGATTTGATTTAAAGTTTACTCTACAAGACAGAACCCATAGCCTGTGCTGCTCAGATATACATGAATCTCGAGACTAGATAGTCAAGAGACCTAGGGTGAAACCAAATGTACTTGTCTAAAAAAGGGGCAACAATAAAATGTCTCCTAATGATAGATTTATGGATCAGTCCCTTGTTCAGCTATTATCAGAGAAGTTTCCTCCTGCAGCAGATGGGAACAAATACAGAGACAAATACAGTCAGACATTATGGAGAGAGTGAAAGACCTTGGAACACTCATTCTTAAATGAAGTGCCTCCATCAAATCCCTCCCTTCAGAGCTCAGCGAACCCCATGAAAGAGGAAGTAGAAAGAGTGGAAGAGCTTCAGAGGAGGACAGAGGGCACCAAGAAAACAAAGCCCTTTAAATAGGCTTGAGCAAAGCTCATATGAACTCACAGAGATTGGTGCACCAGGCCTAGGGCCTGCACTGGTCTACACAAGTCCTCTGCATATGAGTACTATGCCTTCTAGGCATTTCTGTGGGGTTCTTCATTGTGCTGACTAGTAGGTCTCTGGTTTTTATGCCTTCTGTTGGGCTTTTCCCCTTATATTTGCTTGTATTGTTCAACTTCAATATGATAGTTTTTGTTTCTCTTCTTATATTTTGTTATCTATCTATCTATCTATCTATCTATCTATCTATCTATCTATCTATCTATGTATTTAAAGAGTGAATGAATGAATGAAAACCTAGCCAATGAAGTGTCACTAATTCCTACTGGAAGAGGGTTTCCTAAAGAGAGACACTGGGTATATCGAGCTCTTCAGGAGTAGCTGATTAACGTATAATGGACTCCACAGTTTTATTGTGTGCTTTTATTTAGTAACAGATTTTTTTTGGGGGGTGTTGTTTGGTTTCTTGGTTTCAGGGTTATTGTATGGGGTTTTGTGTGTTTCTTGAGAAGGAACTTTAAGTTGGGAGGAGGTGATCTGGAACGGGGAGGGAAAGAATATGATAAAAACGTATTTAAACTTAAAATTGTTTTAGATAATAAAATATAACAAAAATTGTTCTTCACAAAGCATAAAACAAAAATACCTTCAAAATTTCTACTTGAGAGGTAAGACCACAAACAAGTTATAAAATCTAGGGCTATGACCTATTCAAGTGGTTGTGTAGAACATAAATAGTGAAAAAAAATCATCCCTGTATTTATATAGACTAATATCTAATATCTAATATCTAATGTATCTTCATTATTTAAAGACTGAATTTCTACTGTCCTTGAACTAAAGGTATTTTGATACTGTTTATTATGAGTTTATGTATTTAATTGAAATACTCTATTCTTTAGCATTAAAATAGATCGCTTCATGTTTCTATTCCACTCTCCCCCACCAGTTTTAGTTTTCCTCAGCCACAACTGTACGTTTAGAGCCACAAGCCCAGTGATCTTAAAACTCTCTGCCCCTCTGTGTATATTGGACATCTGCTTCTAAGTTCACTATGTCTGGTAAAGAATCCAGCAGATTGTTAAGGCCTCGATCTCCCCCCCCCGCCCTATCAGAAGCAACACTGAGACTTTATTTTGTTTAATAAAGCTTTGGTTTTAATACTAGAATTTGGAAGTAGTTCTCAGGAGTTTATGAAATTGGCAAAATAAACTTCTGATTGACAAGTTGAAAGTATAAGGAACACGGGAGAATATAGACAGAATCAAGTATTTATATATGACCTATACTCATGGGTGCCTAGAAGGGCACTAATATATCAGAAATTATAGTATTGTATGTGTTGAGGGCTTGGATCTCAGCTGATGAGACTGTCTCAGGAGGTTTTGGAAATTTTACCAGGTGAGGCCTTGCTGATGATCATGGTGGTATTCTTGGCAGCTGTGTCTTGGGGGTGCATTCTTGGGAGCTGTGTCTTATTCTTGGTCCCTTTCTCACCATCCTTCTTTCTCGACTTTTTAGCCACCATGATGTACGTGAGCTACTCTGCTCCTCCCTGCCCTGTCTGCCATGGCAGGTTGAAATCTCTGAAACTGTGAGTTCAAATACATTTTCCCATTCTTGTTTCTGAGAGCTGTATTGTCATCATAACAAAGTGTCTGATGAACAAAGAACCTTGGTACAGCAGTGATATCTTTGCTGTGACTTTAACTAGTGATGTGGTTTTGAAGCCTTTAGAACTGGCTTGTGGGGGAGAATTTGGAAAGGTTAGGAGAAGCCCTAGAATGCTATAAGCAGAGATTAGTTGGCCATTATAGGAAAGACAGGAGAGCTGACTGCCCATAGGAATGTGGACAGTAAGATTATATTCACCACGTATCAGATGGAGATGAAGACTCTTGGAAACTGGACGAGAGGTCATGGATGTTGCCTTTCAACAAAGGAGCTCTCTACATTTTATCAATGTCCTAAGATTTTTGTGTGAGGCCAAATTTAAAGATGATGGACTAACTAATGTTAGATGACACAATCAAAGTAGTTCACAATTCAGGTTGTTGGATAATATTGGTGGCTACATTTAGATTTACATTGAGAATCGGGAGGAAAAAGCAGAACCAAAGTTGTTGTTGTTGTCGTTGTTTTTAAATTCAGTTTGGCTAGGAAAGAAGAGTGTTTAAAGTCAAGGCCAAGGACAATATGCCTGCTGGGGATTTGCCACAATTAAAGAAACACAAAGTTTTGAACTGAGGCAATAGGAAAGGTGCCTTGAGGGCACCCTGGGAATTGAGCTCATTCACTCAGGCAGATGCAAGGAAGTGAAAGTAACTTCACTTGAAAGACTTTCCTTTGAGAGGAATACTACTCTAGTACCTTACTTGCATAGGAATCCAGGGAAGCATTTCCTTGGGTTCAAATGTTCCAGGACTCAGAAGTTGCTACCGCCATGGTCCAAGAAGGTCTAGCTACTACTTGAGCTGGCGGCTGACCTTAGAGTCATCCACACAAAACCAGTCTTATAGGTGTGTGGATCACAATGATTATGGGACCAAAGGAGTTTCTACATAGATTCAAATGAAAGCTTGGGGGGGCCAGGCAGTGGATGGAAAGGCTTGGATCTCTATAGGTATTCCCTGGAAGATCCAAGAAGTTAGGCTGCCAGTCACCTGGTGCAGCTGTCAAGGAACATTGTGGGCAGCCAGAGAGAGGAGATATGGGCTACATTTAGCAAGGTCATAGGGGTGGGACGGCCCAAGCCCTCTGTAACTCAAAGGAGGACTCTACTCTCTGTGGCTATGAGACATGGAACAAAAGAATTTACCATTTCCTCTCAGCATTTTAGCCTTGCTTTGGTCCCATCCTCCCCTTCTTTGCCCCTATTCCTTCATTTTGAATGAGGAATATGTACTTTCTCCACGGTATCCTGGATGTACGTATCTCATGTTTTAATTTTTACTGGGGTTCACAGCGAAGTGCTTGCACGGAGTCTTGGAGGGTATTTTGGACTTGAGCGTTTGAGCAAGTCTGGAGTTGTCAGACTTTGACTGTTCTTGCTGGGAGATGAAATGTATTTACATTGTGAACTTTTGGGAGCCTGGACTAGAAATCTATGACTTGATTTCTAACTGTTTTTCCCACAGGCTCGTGTGTCAAGAGTGTTATCCTGAAGCAGTGCTGTTATTTTCAGGGTGCTGGGGACTTGGGAGGTAAAGTCTATCTGAAGGAAATGGGCACACAGGGCTTGTTCTTAGGGGTCAGATCTAACGCTTACTTGCTACCCCGCGTTCCTTCCATTGTCTCATTACCATAAGATGAGCTTCTCTGTCCCTGTCAGAAGCTTGTCTGAAATCAAACTTTCCCCTGCAAGTTGTTTTTATCAAGCATTTTCTCGTAGCAATGAGAGGTTACTAATACAAAGTCCCAACTGGAAAACCAGGTGTAATTTATTTCGGGAGTGTGTGATCCTTAAATCCATGACTCATTTCACAAGGTTTATTACAGCATAGGTCTAGATTCCAAGGTAATATTTTTCAAACTATAACAGAATGACCCATTAGTGAGTCACAAAATCAATTCAGTGGGCTGCGATCAGTGGCTTTTTTTTTTTAAATTATATAATAGAATCGAATCAAATAGAGAGTATCAGTGGGCACTATGGATTGTAAAACTTACAACAATTTCATTGCAGTTTCCCCTCAGTTGTGTGATAGTAGTGTGTGGTGTTATGATGTTAAATATATTTCTCACTGTAAATGGGGTCAAGGATTTGTGAAAGCCACAGGATTGGATTGCCTTGAGTTCTTTCATGTGACATAAAGCAAAGAATAATTCACAGAGGAATTTTCCCCCCAAAGGGTATGAAGACCTGTTCCCAAATAGGAGCAGTTGAGATTGTCCCTGAAGTCTCGCAAAGTAAAAATTGTTAAGAGATAGGTAGATGGGAGAGATGGGGACCAAAGGGTACAAAGTTTTAGTTAGAACCAAGAAATCAGTTTTACCGAACTGTTACATGGGGTGCTGATTCTAGTAATTTACAATTCATGTGTATTTCAGGATCACTAAGAGTATACTTTGTTTATACCACATGTGTGAACACACAGATATGCACATACATACACAAGGATGCACACACATAGTCATAAGGAGACAGGTCTAAAGAGTTTAATGTGTTAGTTGGAGTCAATCATTTATTCTATGCTATGGATGCCTATCAAAAACATACCATTGAAATCCCGTGTGTATGTGCACTTATTATATGACAATTAATAATAAAGTAGCTTAGCAGGCTAATGAAACTGGAAAGAAAGCTTTAGATTCCAAGTCCAAAAGTTTTTTAAACAGAGCCCCATAAACTTTTTTCTCTTCCTCTTCTTGAAAGTAGATTCTTCCTCTACCCCTTGCTAGCCATACTGTGATATGGGTATGGGAGAGCTGGACCTGCCCCCCACCTGGACAGCATGAGCTAGCTGGCCCGAGAGGTGTATATAGATGCTAGAGTCCTGCCCCTTGCTGACTCCAGCACTCTGGATAACAGAACAGGCACTACACCTCACCTGGGCAATGTGGTAGAGTTGACCTTGGTGTCATGGGCATGGGAGAGTTGGTCCACGGGCTTTGAGAGTCTGGTGAGTTGGGCCCATCTCTGCAAAAGCAGTGCTAGGGAGCTGGCCCTGGTGGTGTAGTCGTAGGAGAGCTGGATCTAATGGCATGAGGGTGGGAGAGCTGGTCCTGCCCCTTGCCAGCTATCATGGGCAGGAGAACTGGCACTGCTCCTCACCTTGGCAAAGGGAGAGTTGACCCTGTGGTGCGGGTGTATTAAAGTGGATTGGTTGACCAACTCAGCTACCACCTAGGCCCAGATCCAGGGCTTTGAATTGGCCTGCCCACACATCTACCCCATATAAGAATTACTGAAGCGTGAGATGGGACCAATCCTGTAGAATTTCTGCAACACAGGAAACCAACAAGATATCCCAGAGAAGTCCTGGTGAAGTTCCAATGTTGCTTAGTATAGCAGAAGCCGGAGGCCTGGAACAGGAGCAATGATTCCTGGCAGTGAGCTTTTGCAAGTGAAGCTGTTTGGGCAAAGGGGCAGACTGGATGGCACACCATGACACACCGTACTTCCATGGGGAGGTTGTTTTTGGTTTTTATGTTTAATTTTTTCTATCATTTTGATGTTTTTCTTTTTTGGGGAGAGAGCAAGAATGGAAAGTTGATAGAAAGGGATGGGAGAGACGAGTGGGGTCAGGGTACATGATAGGAAATTCCCAAGGAATTAATAAAAAGTTAAAAAAGAAGAGATTTTTTTCTTACATAATATATACTGGTTATGGTTTCTCCTCCCTGTCCTCCCTCTACTCCTCCAAGTACCTTCCCATCTTCCTTTCCATCCATATCCACTCCCTTTCTGTCTCATTAGAAAAGAGCAGGTTTCTAAGGGGTGATAATAACAATACAATATAATGAAATAAAACAAAAACTATCACATTGAAGTTGGACAAGAAAAAAAATAAACAGAAAGAAAGAGCCCGGCAGAAGGCCCAAAAATCAAAGAATCACTCACTGACACACACAGGAATTCAATAGAAACATTAAACTGGAAGCCATTATAAATACACAGAGAGCCTAGCACAGACCCGTCAGGCCCTGTGGATCCTGTTTCAGTCTCAAGTTCCTATAAACTTTGATCACGTTCATATAAAGGGTCTTTTCTTGGTGTCCTCCATTTTCTCTGGCTCTTCTTTGGGGCTCTTAAGCCCTGAGGGAAGGAATTTAATGGAGATATCTCACTCAGTATTGAGCCTTCAAGGTTTCAGTACTCTCTGATAAGGTCTGATTCTGATCTGTCTGACTGTGGGTCTCTGTATTTGTTCCCATCTGCAATAGGAAGCTTCTATGATGTTGCCTGAGCAAGGCCCTGATGTAGGAATAGAGTAGAATGCCATCAGAAGCCATTTTTATCTATCTATCTATCTATCTATCTATCTATCTATCTATCTATCTATCTATCTATCATCTATCTATCTATCTATCTATCTATCATCTATCTATCTATCATCTATCTATCTATCTATTCAGACCAGTAGTGTTTGTTTTTACCTTAAGTCCCTGAGTTATTTAGTCTCTAGTTCTTGGTCACCAAGCAGTGTTGGATATAGAGGTTCTATCTCATGGAATTCAGCTTGAGTAAAAGCAGGTATTGGATGGCTACTCCTGCAAGCTTTGTGCCACACTTGCTCTAGCATATCTTGTTTGTGGCTAGCCTGGTGTTTACTTTTCTATTTTGGTGGTGTGTAGAGTACCTTCCCGTACCAGAGACACTAGCATGTCGGGGTGAAGGCTCTATGTAGGCAACAGTTTGAGTTCCACGTATTCAATGGGTTGTGTAGGTGTTGTCTTCAGCCATGAAGCTCCATGTTCTTTGTCCACTGGTAATTTGTAATTTTTTTTTGATGATGCTTTGATCTCTCAATCAGAAGTTAAGTCTCTTGAAGTAGAGTGGTTGTATAATTCTTTTCAGTGCATTTTAATTCTGCGAGCATGGTACGCATCTGAAACCTTTTTTGTTAATACAGCAATTCAAAAAAAAAAAAAAAACCAAGCAAGACTGTATCCTTTCATCTGACTGCATCTTGTGACCCAGACTTTCCCTACTCCTTCATCCCTGCCTGTCAGTAGCATTACATCAGCCTTCTCTCTGCATGTGTTCTCAAGAGAATTTCGTTTTGAATTTATTAAAGGATTGAGGTCTGAGAGAGTTACCAAATATATATCTATTTTTTTTTCAACCCGAAAACTGTGATTCTATCATGGCCAGGGATCACACTCTCCCAGCTTGATTTGTTTTTCTTCATTATGGGAAAGCCCATACCAAAGAGGTCAGAAGTGGTTTTAGGTTTCTGTTTAGATTCCTTTTATCTCACTCAAATTTAAGATCAGCTCCTCCTTCACAATCCCAAGTCACCCAATTCAATTAAACAAGAGATTCCTGAGAAGATCAACCCAAGCATGACTAAAGTCTTGTCTCAGATACATGTCAAGCTTGGTTAAAAATTAGACTCCCTCTCTTTATTGCCAGGAAGAGGGAAGAATCTTTTAGTAGATAGAACCCAGCATGAGCAAGCAAGTCTCATGTTAGTTTGAGGTGATTTACTTTTCTATTTTCCCTTTGTACTTCACAGCAGGTCCTTCTAAGGAGGAAGCAAAGGGCTTGCTCTGCAAACTACCTTTATAGCTTCACTGAAGACTGGAAGCAAAACATATTTCAATCAGAACTATGCCTGAGTGCAGTGAAAGTTTCCAGAGCCCACATAGAAAGCCCTGGTACATTTAAGGTCAGGGCTGGTATTTTAGGGGAAAAAATTGGTCAATCCATGGGGAAATGAAATTCTATGCTACCCCAAGTGAACTGTCACACTGGGTAGCATGAAAGAGATAAGGCCAGAAATTCCAGAGATTAGCTACACCAGATAAGATTCCCAGACTTGATGAAGAAAAGGCATTGCTAGGATACACAGGGACTCCAGTGGAACTTGAGTGCAGGCACCTCTTTATTGATTAGCGTTAATGAGATGAGAGGGGCCCACATTGATGGATTATCAAAGTCTACCTAATCTTGTTTTGACTATTTCATCTTTCTTGGTGCTATAGTCAGAAGTATGTGCAAACTAAATCCTTGTTTCTTTTTTCACTTGACCTTATTCTGATGCATCAAATTGATTCTCTTACACTCTGAACTGTGCCAATTATTGTGTCTGTCAAGCCATACATTCATTAGAGCACTGGGGCTAATGGACACGCTCTAAGAGCACATTCATCTTTAGAAATACGGTAAAAGCTAATTCTTTTGGCTCAGCAAAGCTCAGGTTGACATCTTGCCACTCTTCTGGCTGCCAGGAATATCTGGTGACTTAATGAAGCAAAGATCTTAAACACACAACTTAGTGGATTATTCAATATCAAGGTTTGCACTGGAGTCTGTGATAAGGGATTAACGCTTTCACTCCTACAAGGGCCCAGTCAACAGATTCAAACACGGGGACTCCCAGAATGGACAGTTCATCAGAAGGATTACAAAGTTACTTGTACTTCGTGAGCCCATTGATCTTCCTTTTCATATGGTATTTAAAAAATAATCTTTTATATGCCAGTGGTAATGCAGCTGGATTAGTGGAGCCAACAGGCCCTAACTATTTAAATATTAATTGGGACAGCAATGTCTAAATCGGTGGTTCTCAGTCCCGACTTCGTATTTGAATCACCAGGGAGTTTTAAGTTGTTTCCAGTGCCTAGTTTCTACCTCCAGAGAGGCTGCTTTAATTGGTTGAAGGTGGTACCCTGACATCCGAGTATTTAAGAGCTTTTTAGGTGATTTGTGTATTTAGTCAGCATGGAGAAGGACTCCTAAATAAGTGATGTAGCAGAATGCCACCTAGAAGCTTCTGTTCCTTCAAGCACGCTCGGTGTATACGCATCTTCTGTTAAAGGCAGACTGTCTCACTCAGTGACAGTCCGCTCCCCTCTATGTGATAACATATGGGCTTTGCTGATTGAACGCAATGACAGCGTTTTGACCATTTTAAGGACGGCGTTTGCAATTTTCAAAATAGAGTTTATGCAAAATTTATAGTCTAGAAAAGTCCTTCTGATTTTTCCTGTTGCAGGAAATTTACCAGAGCCAAAATGTAAAGCCTATTTAGATTCATTGCCAATTTAATAAACACGGGAGTAAGCAAGCTGCAAACCTGCAATTCTGTTTCAATTAACTAAATTAACTTAAAAAGGAGACAACAAGTTATGTACCAGTTTGTGCTAGAAAAAGACCCGTGTTATTTTTATAGGTAGCAATCTATAAATGGGAAGGCCAAGAAGAGACCCTCCATGAACTCCCAGCGGCATTTTGATCAAGTCCCTCAGCTTTTTTGGGTCTGAAATGCACAAGCTAAGTGATGGAAGAAGATGAAGGCCTTCAATTTGTCCCACCCTCTGTGCTATGTCTTTTAGGAAAAGAATAAATATACAGTGAGTAGCAGAGGGGCCCACTTCCTTAGAAGCTGAGGAAGTGAGCACATGCCTCTCCAGGCTGCTCCTTACCGTTTGTGAGAGTCTGTGTGGGCAGGGTTGCCCTGGTGTGGGATCTTGATGGAAGGCCTCTGCTGACACCTGCTCTCCTCTGGATTTTCATTTCCCACCAATGACTGATTTACATTTATCTTGCTGTGTCATGAGACACTGGGAGCTCAAACCATACCCATCCAGGCTGAAGTTCTTCCCAGGAGTGGGGTCCAAGGCACAACTGGCAAGCTGCATCCCTAGCGGGGACCCCTTTTCTCCTTTGTGCTCTGCTTGACCGACTGTTTCATCACACGTGGTTGCGAGGGTTACTCCTGCTGCCCTGCCAGGTGGAACCACAATGAGCAAGGACTTCTTCGTCTGAAAGAATTATGATTGCCTTTCCCTGTCTTTCTGTAAAACAGCGTGGACCCATGGAAAAGCAGAGAGGTCCAGCCAAGGCCAGCAGGAGAGACTCAGGCAGGCTGCAGCCTTTAAGGGAAACTGGAACCTGATTTTTCTCAATTTCCTAAACCCTGTCTGACTTTGTTTTTCTCTTCTCTTCTCTCTTCTCTTCTCTTCTCTTCTCTTCTCTTCTCTTCTCTTCTCTTCTCTTCTCTTCTCTTCACATCTTTCTCTTTCCCCTCCCCTCCCCTCCCCTCTCCTCTCCTCTCTTCTCCTCTCCCTTCCTCTTCCTCCTCTCCTTCCCTTCTCCTCTCTTTCTCTCTTTCCCTCCCTCCCTCCCTTCCTCCCTCCCTCCCTCCCTCCCTCCCTTCCTCCCTCCCTCCCTCCCTCCCTCCCTCCCTCCCTCCTCCCCCTCCCTCTTTCTTTCCTTTTTGTGGGTGCAGAAATTCAAAGTTTCTGGAAGCTCCTATCTAGCTATAACAATTCTCATACACTTTCCCCTCTAGTCTGAATTTCCTCTCTGATCAGTCTGCCTTATAACAATTAACTCATGTATCTTCCCAGCTTTATTGCCCTATTAAAAGGATTGCATTTATGGCATGTTTTTTGGTTAGTCATTGTTGGCATATGTCATAATGTACTTTAAAATGTCATACTAAAACACAATGTGACCATTTACTCTGATACTATAATTCTTCCTATCTGTCCCTCTACAAAAGGGCTCTCTCTACCAGGTATAATTGCCAAACCTAGAGACAGCGTCTCTGACCATCATGAATGTCTTTCTCTTGCTTCACGTTCCATTTCTTAAACGTGTTGTTGTCTTCCACATCAGCCGTCCCCCCTCTCACCCCTCCCACATGCACTGCTTTCTGGGGCTTTCATACCATATTCTAAACACGCAGAGCACTATCAAAAACAGCGATGAATACTTGCTCACCAGCTTCAATCAAACCGTGCCATCTTCCCAGACCGACTTCAGTTCTCTCAAGGGAACGAAACATGGAGAAGAACAACCATTCTTACCTGATTACCCCTTTCTCTATTTCGCAGTCTCCCATGATAGGCAACATCTTACACTTTTTTTAAAAATCATGTTCATCATCAAACTCACATTTCCATAAATAAAATACCGCAATAAAAATACTCATAAATTAAAATACTGCCATTTTCCTCAAGTGGCATTTTATGAAGAGCAATTCTGTAACTGCCTTTTTTCTTCTTCTCCTCAATATTATGGTTCTGAGACACATGGCTCAGGTTTATTTATTTCAACTCCTATATCATGTTCTAGTGAATATTCATGCAGCGTGCTCAGCCGGTTGATGGACATTTAGTTTGTTTCCAACTCTGAGTTATAATAGACAATGTTTTAATGAACATTTCTGTATCCGTCGCCTTTTGCACATGAACCTGGTCTCTCTTCTGTCCCTGGTGCACTGTTAGCTTTAAATGTTCCTCTAAAATGAAGCTTTCTTGGCACTTATTGTCAAGGGGCCCAAAGGCAAATTTCCTTGTTTCCATTTCATTCTAGTGCAGTTAGGTTCTGACCTGGGCAAGGAAGGGGTTGAGCTGCCCGGTTGGAATAGAAACAGCCTGTGGCATGTCCTCTTTGTGACTGGGCTTCTTTACTCATAAATTTGCCCTGCTCTGGTCATGGCTGATTTCTGAAATACTCTTCCCACAGTCTTCTTTCTCATTTACCCTCCTCTCAGAGAGTGGAAAAAATTGTTCCTACAGTTCTCCACGAATAGACGCTTTTCAGTGGATTCCTTCGCATACTGACATCACAAGCTCCTGCAGAATCAGGGGTTTGATGTTTCAGAATGGCTTTGCCACTTTCTACAAAGCAGGCTGGGTTTTTTTCCCTTCCAATGCAATTGCAATAACTGCTGTACATTTCTCACTTTGGTCCTCCGAATGGGCTGTATCTTATCCCCTCTCTACTCTGGGCTCATTTCTCTATGTAATAATAGGAATCTTTGTCACACACACACACACACACACACACACACCAAACATTTGGTAACATCTAAGTAATGTAATTTTGTATTTTTCAAGAAAAATCAGAGCGTTTGGGATAATCATGGCAGTTCTTGCCTTTTAAAATATTTATTCTTTTAAAGTTATTTGAGAATGTTTCATATACGCATATAATATACTGGGATCATATTTACCTCATCATTTCCTTTAACTTTTCTTAGATCCACCCCCTCCTTCCCAACCTTCCTAAAGGCAATGTCATATGCTGTCCCTGTCTGTCCGTCTGTCTGACTTTCTCCTTCTGTCTCTCTGTCTGTCTTTCTCATCTGAATCCAGTTTATGGTGCCCCTAAACTCACAGGTGTGGGGCCATCCACTGGAACATGGTCAGTCTACCAGGGTCCACATCTTTAAGGAAAACGGCCTCTCTTCCTCCCAGAAACTATCAACCGTCAAGTGCCTCTCAGCTAGAAGCTCACGAGGCCCTCCTCTCTCCGTCCTGGAATTGTTGACGGCTTTCATCTTAGGAAGGTCTTGAGGAGGCAAGCAGAGTTGCCGATAGTTCATGAGTGGTGTCAGTTCAGGCAAACGTTTTCCTTCAGTTCTCCATTATAGCTTTCCACGTTTTTATCGTGATGGTCTCTATGCCACTAAGGTCGTTGGGGAAAAAAAGCACAAATACCAGCCTTGCAACCAACCAATCAACCAAACAAACAAACGTTTACTTTTTATAAGACACACACACACACACACACACACACACACACACACACACGCATGCATGCACACCAGTTTAATTGAAGTTACCCTAGACAGAATAATTTTCCTCCCAGAAGCTATAGTTTGGTCAACTGTCCTGAATACCCCACGCCCAAACAACACAGGCTACTGCTGTGGTTCTAGGCTGTCCACCAGAATTCGATGGCAAGACTCTATTGCAAAAGACAGAACACATTTTGCTCATAGGACATGGAGAAATCAAGTTGGTACAGACTGGGGGGCCTCCTCCCCACTGGGTAGCTTTCATAGTACCAGAAGGTGCTCTGTAAGTTTCCGGGGGAGAAATGTCATCAACAGTCTTAACCAGCTGTGAGCCCTGTGACATAAAACAATTACCAGGCTGGCAAGATGTACCCATGGGCAAAATAGTGGTGGGAATATTATGGGAGTAACCAATCGATTTCTGGTTAGATTTAAGATCCACTTCGAAGGAGGATAGTCATGTCTGGTATTATAAATCTGGCCAAGAACCCCTGGTTAGGGAGTTCATAGGCCTCAGGCCTGAACCTATTTCTATTATTTTGCTAAATGGACTCAAATGGACATGGTATCACACTGTTCTCTAAGTTTGCATTGTTCTACCTATAAATTTTTGCAACTCTCAGACCATATTAAAGATTTTCTTCATGTGGTGAATGACGGCTAGCTCAAAAACTCCCCGCTGGTCAGAACAGAGAAGTCTGTGCTGTGCCCAGCCCCCACTTTGTAAGGGTGCTCCTGTCTTCCCAAGCCGGCCTTTCATGTCTAGTCAGATACGGGCCAAATTTTGCGTTTTCTTGCAGCCTGTGCTCATTTGGACTGAGAAAGAGTTTGTATAACATTGCTCTCATTGGGCGCCAAGGAGCTCAGGAGGGAGCAGCCTAAGTCAGGATGCATGAACTGCCGCTCAGATACTTGGTTTGTTCTACTTGAGATGAACTTGTGTCTGACCCTTGTGATGCCCTATGGAGCAGCCAACTGCCGTCCTACATGGAATCCCATAATTTTGCATCTGAGCAACCAGTTTCTATCTATCTGTCCTATAGCTAGCCAGTCATTTCAACATGTGCCACGTTAGTTCTGATAGAGACAACATAGCTAAGGCCAAGATTAACAAACGAACAAAGAAGATCAATTCCTTCGATCAATACTCTGATTGAACAAGACTCATAGCAGCCTCAACTTTCAATAAACCATATAAAATTGGAGGCAAGGGAACTGAAAGGTGACGCTGCCCGCATCAAGTCATTTGTACTCCTCATGAGAACTCTATTGGCTAATGTCGGCCCTGAGATTTCCTTTCCCCGAGAGTTGGGGCTGCATGTAGGCAATTTTATCTGGACACTGAGATTTGAACTCTTCAGAGAAAGAAAGATAATCATGCTCCCCATAGTTGAATATTCCTTGTTGGCAGCGTTTCTGCCCCCCCCCCTTCCGAATTTCCACTCTTATGCTTCTGCCTAATACCATCCCTGGCAGGAAAAAAAAAAGTCTCACAGTTCTCCTTTAAAATAGGAAAATTCTCAGAGACCGCAATGGTCATGAGAAAAAGTGGACCGACCGGACCTCCTCCTCACCCCCAAGAATACATGAAAAATGACAAAATAAAGAAAATAAATCACCAGATAATGTCAGGACAGTTTCAGTTCTGCAGGTTTTGAATTGAAATGATACTTTAAGCTTGTGTTCCTGTCTCAAACCACATTCAAGGAGCTAATACAATATACAAAAGCAGAAAGGTCATCTGCATTGGTCAAGGGAAAGAGATATGACAGAGACATGACCTTATTTCTTGCCTTAAGCTCTGCAGCTTGCTGTGCTGGCTGGCACACTTGTGTGTGAGCATGTGTTGCGTCCACTCTCCATGAAGCGATTTATTTAAATCTGGCACAATCTGCTGCTGAATCTTCCTAACACTGTCGGTTCAGAAGACTGGAGGGTGATATGGTAGCATCTGAACTCTAAATCTTTGGCGTTCCATTTCTTCATCCCATTTCTGTTATAGTAATTGATCAGGCTACAGACCAGTCATCTGGTCCCCCTCTGCAGCCCACATTCCTCTTCTCTGTGTCTCTCTGTCTCTCCATCTGTCTGTCTCTCTCTCAGCTCATTTTAGTTCGTTATGGCGGAAAGGATGTGGAAACAGGGAGCAACCCACTTCATGGCAGCAGGGAAAGAGAGGGGTGGTGAGCAAGAGAGAATTCAGGCTGGCAAGCTTCCCTCTTTTCTTCCTTTTGTTCTCCCTGGGCCTCTAGCCTATGGGATAGAGTGTCCTATGCACAGGCTAGGTCTTTCCTTTTTATTTAATTATCCCTGGAAATACCCCCACAGATACATCTAGTAGTATTCTTTACTAGTTTCCTAGGCATTTTTCAATCAAATCAATTGACAATTAAGATTACATTATATTACAAGCCTATCCTTTGTCATTTTGGTGATATATATATATATATATAGCCATATATATATATAACCATAAGCCATAGCATTTCACTCCTGGTTTCCAAGGACTCATGAATGGATGATTGAATGAATGAAATTTATGCCCTAGCAGTGCTGAAGCATGCATGGGCAGCCTGTATATGGTGGCTCTGTTGAATTGTCCATATTGAGTGTCCTGGTCTAAGTTGATGAGGATGACTGACCAGTTCTCTTCTTCAAGAGGGTGTTGGATCTCATTACAGATGGTTACAAGTCACCGTGTGGTTGCTGGGAATAGAACTCAAGACTTTTGGAAGAGCAGACAGTGCTCTTAACTGCTGAGCCATCTCAAGGACTCATGCATGACTATCACATTATCTGAAAGGCAACCAATCCTTCGTTTAGAGCCCTCATAGTCTTAAAAGTTCCAAAATCATTCAAAAGTCTGAGTTTGAAGTCTTCTTGGACACTCAAAGAAAAATCATAACTTTGAGCCTACCAACTAAATGTTTGTTAGGATCATATTACAAAATAAATCATAAGCTTCTGATATACAATTGCACAGAATAAACATTCTCTTTCCAAAAGTGAGGAAAAAGGCAGGTAGAGGAAGTGTATGACCAAAGAAAGTCCAAAAGTAGGTAGGGCACTCATTAAATGTGGTAGCTATATGACTGGCATCTGGAGCGGATGGTGCTGTCATATAAGTTCTGAAGGGGTTTTGTAGCCCCATCCCCATAGCCTTGCCAGTTATAGCATACATGACTTCTGGTTTGGCCTGGTTCTCTTGCTGTCTGCAGTTTTTATGGCAAGTCTTCCACATTTTTGACATCTCCAACTTCCCTATGTCTTCACTGTGTCTTCTGATTTGCTCTCACCCACTTCACCTATTCCCCGCTCAGGGGCTACCTGTTGAGTCTCTGGCACACGCTACCCAGCCTCATGGATTTTCCTTTGAGCTTCAGATGGAAGTCTTCAGTATTACATAACTCTTTCATTTTGCTTATGGGCAAACCAGCCTAAGGTAGATAATTTTGGTGTCTGCTGCCTATTGAAGCAGTAGTCGGCAGTACCCTGCCCACAACCCCCACTGCCACCCCCAAACCTGGATGGCGAATGTACCAGCTTCTGTGTACTTTGACTGGTAAATACCCCTTGGAAATGGTTAATGGGCTTATTTTTAGGTCTGAAAATAGGAGGGACACCTACTTCTTGCCTCATAAGAGTGTGTGTGTGTGTGTGTGTGTGTGTGTGTATGTATATATTTTATATATATATATATATATCTAATTTTATAGTAAATCCATGCATATTTGAAAAGCAGGCACATGGAAATCATACCAGTAAACATCTCCTAATGGAATAAACCAGAAAGACCTGGAAGGTTCTGTGCCAGATAGCACTGTAGCACTTGAAGTATAAATAAGCTTTCATGATTGATAGTCAGAAGTCCCATGATTATTGTTTTAAATAGCAGCAGTCAAACTTGCCTTATAACTAGGAATACTATAAGCTTGTTGACTACATAGGTAGCTGAGATTTGACCAAACTGGAGCTTCTCACGGTTAGGTCTCCTTGAACCACCAACTCAGCTGCCTAGCGGTCTTTCACACTTACCCCACTGTCTCCAAGACAGTACCATTATCACATGTGAGGTGATGTGCACATAAACACACATATTTAGACTTGGTTTAGATAGAAATTTTTTTGTCTTGCTAAACTTTATTTAGAATCACCTGGGGAGCTTTAATGAAACAAAAACCATTTCTAGGCCCACAGAACAGAAGTGAAAATTTCTGGGTGAAGCTTGTACTTTGGCATTAAAAAAAAATGTTCTCCAGTTGATTTGAAAGGGGGACTTGGAACTTGGGATCAGGTGAGCAAGTGAACTACCTGGGAGGAGAATGGCGTGGATTATGCCGGTTTGATTGGGGCTAGAAGAGGAGCCAGGCGGGGACTGAACAGTGCTAGTGAGTCTGTCGGAAAGGCTTACTTCTTCCTATTGCCACCTTAGCAGTCCCGAACAGTTAGCTCCTTCACCCCGTTTCTACTTCCTCCGTTGTAGCTCTTTGTAACTCCTGAGAAACAGGGCTTGCGCACAGAAGTGTTCTCTCTATATGACTCTGTTGTCTTTTCATTTTTTTATTACTTCATTAATACTGGGAATCCAAATTTCCACTTCCTCCCTTTCTCCCACTTCCCTCCCACTCCCCCACTCCCTCTTCACCCTCCCCCTCCAGTCCTTAGAGAGGGCAGGATACCCTGCCCTGTGGGAAGTCCAAGGCCCTCCCCATTCCATCCTGGCTTAGGAAGGTGTGCATCCAAATAGACTAGGATCCCAAAAAGCCAGTACATGACATAGAGATAAATCCCAGTGTCATGATCATTGGCTTCTCAGTCAGCCCCAATTGTCAGCCACACTCAGAGAGTTCGGTTCGATCACATGCTCGTTCAGTCCCATTCCAGCTGGCTTTGGTGAACTCCCATTAGATCAGGCACACTGCCTCAGTGGGTGGATCAACTCCTCGTGGTCCTGACTTCCTTGGTCATATTCTCCCTCCTTCTGCTCTTCGTCTGGACCTTGGGAGCTCAGTCCAGTACTCCCATGTGGGACTCTGTCTCTATCTCCATCTGTCTGGACAAAGGTTCTATGGTGATATTCAAGACAGTCATCAGTCTGACTATGGGACAAGGCCAGTTCAGGCACCCTCTCCTCCACTGCCCAGGGTCCTAGCTGGGGACATCCCTGTGGATATCTGGGACCCTCTCTAGAGTCAAGCCTCTTGCCCACCCCACAATGCCTCCCTTAATTAAGATATCTTCTTCCCTGCTCTCATATCTGACCTTCCTCCATCTCAACCATCCCACTCCCCCAAGCTCTCAACTTGTACGGAAAGGCCTTAGCCTGGGAATTTGCTCTGGAGGTTGACACTGGGATAGCCATGATCTGGACTAATGGCCAGATATGGGGGTAGGGTGGGGTACTTGCTCACATGCTGTCTGAAATTTAGTGAGTGTTAATCTTAAATTTTTTGGAAAACCATACGTGACCCAGAAGAGAATGAAGAAGGCATCAACACAAGCTGAACAATTTCCATAGGAATTCTACAGTGAAAGCCAGTCCACTAAAACTGATCAGAAATCCTCACTATGTCAGAATTCATCTCCTCCAGTATAACTTACCATAACCCGGAGAAGCAGCTATTTTTAAATGATAAATGTTTGATGAAGAGAGTCATTAATAAACACAGCGGGTAGCTATCAGCGTATCTTTTGTGTGTGAATTGACCAGAATGGTATACATGATATATATTTATACAACATATATACATATATTAGATAACCCAATTTTTCAGAGAACTCAATTTTATTAAAAAAAAGAGCAAAATGCATTTGTGCTTGGAGTATATATGCAGTAATAGTATTATGTTTCTTGGGAACTTGAAGACTGTAGAGGATTGGAGCATGTGTCTGATATTTGCGATATACCATATAGAAAGAGGTCATGAGCATCTTCAATAAAGAATATCAGACAAAAAAGAAAATGTAGCTAATAGGGCTAATTGCCAGAGTATCTCCCACCCGGCTTTTCACATACACTCACGTAATGTCATTTGAGCACTCGTGGAGAAGAATAAATCCATCGCTGCTGAGCTCCAAGTGCCAGTGTATATGAGAAATTGTCACTTCCAGATCTAGGATGGTATTTGGCACATGGTATGACATATGTCATCTTCCCTGCAAGCAGTTTCTTATGCATATGGTCCCTCTAGCTAGCGGGTCCCATCCCCAGTCTATTTTATCAATAGTGAAGATACTCAGACTGAAAATAATCTCGCATTAAATAAACCCAACTTCTATCTGACTGAGAAAGCAGTCTTTATTTGGTTGGTGCATTGCTTTTCTTCATTCCCATTGCAGAAAATGCTGTATACTGATGATCTAGAGTCATTTCAGAACTATATGCTAAATGTTAATTGTAATTAGAGTTTAAGATTAAATAGAAAGGGTTTTCTGTAGATACAGAAGGTCATTTATTTGGCTAGGCTCAAAGGAATCTTTTTTTATTTAAAAAAGTTTAAAATGGCTATAATTTTGATAGGTAGTGTTGGAAGTTCTACTAGTTATGATTTGAAGATGTAACTTTCAAGTGGGAGCCTCAGCATAAATTCCTTGATTATGTTTGACCATTCCAATAAAGCGAAATTATGTTAAGTAACTAATATGTAAATGGAATATGTTAAGTAAAGCCAAGTTCATTCTATTTTAATAGGTTTTTAAATGAAAAGAGTGGGGCACATCATTTGTGAGTTCTATTTTGATTGTTTGCTTTTTTAAAAAAAGTGCAAGGAAGTAATTTTAGAAACTAAAATAGACCATGATTTCAATGCATTAAAAATGATTTTTAGAGAAGTACGTTTTGCTCAATGTGGCAAGTAAATTTCTATAGACATTAATTAAAGAAAAAAAACACAGCTATCCTTCATCTACTATTTTTCAGTATTGCAAGAGACCAAGGAGTTATTTTGAATATTAAATAAATGGAATTTGGAGAGGTTCAAGAGTTCAAAAGTGAGAAGTAACATTTTAGTTGGAGTAGTTCTTGCTCAGTCTGTTGAGGAACTCTTCATTCTACGATTTGCTGGAAGGGTGGAGCGCTTTTTCCAGTTTTCCCTCGATGGCTTTGGAGCCATAGAGTCTGAATGTTAGTGAATTACACTGGAATTACGGAGTCATACATTGTGTGGGGTATCATACTTGGTGCATAGCCTTTGCAAGCAGAAGCATCTAGCTATATCTCATTGTTCTTGGCAGGCTTACACCAACGGTCACGTGAGCCTGTCTCAGACATTCTGGCTCTGCTCCCTGGGGGCATGTGGTAGAATCACCTCAACCACTTTAATATTAGGCAGGACCGTGTGACTTGCTTTGAATGATGGAATGGTCAGAGCTAAAGTATTTTTCTGACTGGAAGCTTCAAAAGACTGTGCGCCTTCTGCTAGGCTGTGTTTTTCTCTTTATGTGATCACTGATTCTCCACTGGCAAAGTCTTGACTAGTTTGGTTCCCAAAGTGGAGGCACATGAAGGCCCCAGTCGACCCACTGGATATGACAAGTAAGCCCTGTTGTTACAACTCATTAAAATGTGAAAAACAAACCCAAGTATGGAGCTATGACGCTTAACATTTGGACAACTTAGGTAGGAGGAATGCTGTAAGTTAGACACCAGCCTGGGCTACATCTCCAGATCATGCCTATTCTTCTCAGGCAAGCATACATACACACATACATACATACATACACACAAGAGTTTGTTTATTATCACAGCATAAAGTCTGTGCTGATTTACCTTAATAGTAGAAGCAATATCAGATTACCGATTGTTACAGAAAATAAAATCAATTGAAAGAATTGTATAATGAATTATTTGCTAGATACCCCTCTATCTATAGCACACAACAATATGGATCAGTGAAAGCAAGGATCAGTTAAACTGTGTTTTCCATTTTTTGTTTGATTTAGAACTTATCCCTTGTTCTACATAATTTTCTTTTATTATTTGGGGACAGGAAACTTTTCAAGTATTTGAAGAATCAGTAAATATTTTAGGGTTTGCAGTCCTTATGGTCTCTTTCACTACTATTTAAGTCTGCCACTGTAACCCCAACTGAGTCACAGACAATATGTAAACAGACGGGTATGGCTGCATTCCAGTAACTATTTATAAAGTGGTTAGTAGGCTGATATTCACTGCTGACTATAGCTTGCCAATTTCTCTTACTAGATCATGTATCTACAAGACCTAGTAGTATTAACTTCACAGTACTGGCACCTTCTGTATTTTCCTATGAAATCCAAGCACATATAATTATCATCAATGGAGAAATGATGTCTACCATTATAAGAGAGAGGCATGCATCATTTCTGACTTACTAATGTGACTTTTAACTCATTTAAATATTTTTCCTTAACACGAAGGCCACCAAAGCACGTGGAGGCAAGCCGTTGCTCTGAAGTCAGTTTGCAGAAGAGGTAGGCCTGCCTCCTATGTTACCCACACACCTACGTTGTCTTCTTTCTATCACCGTGCACCTACTTCCAAATGAACAGAACAAGTTCAGATGGATGCGACCAAGAATTAAATAGGCCGAAAATTTAAAGACTTCATTTAGACCTTCTCCTAGGGTTCATATAACAACTTTGCAGAATAATTTTGGTTGATACGGGGGTAGAACATGTGATAAAGTGAATGTATGTGGCTATGCACACAGTGTTTTTGTTTTCAGTTTAAGGTTTCTCCGAGGTAGGAGGGAAGGGAAGATTTGGAGTCCTGCTATTAACCTAATTTATGATGTTTACTTATTTCTACCTCGCTGACTAATGCTCCTTTTGTTCTCTTTATAATTCTCTGCTTCTATCTACTTCCTCTGTCCCCCCAAGAGCCGCAGACACAAGCTGATTAATACACACTCTTTTTAGCTCCTGCGATCAGTGAAAGTAATCTCTCCGAGCACATTGATACCTAAATCAACACAATATATCTAAATCACCTGGGCTAATCTGCTGGATTTTTTCTTAGTGTTTCCTGAGCTTATATGTCCACTGCAACTGTGTTTGGTTAAAAAAAAGTACCCAGGACATAACGATAGGAAAATTCTGTCCTGTAAAAATGATGAGGCTCCAGTTTTATAGTTTTAGACATTACATCAACATTTTTTTTTAAAAAAGTTTTCTTCCCTTTTAAAAAATGTGGATTAGATTATACTAAAGAAAAATGTCCATATACAAAACCAGGCGGATGGCTATTTTTTTTTTAATTTCTGCTTCTTTGTCTTCAAATAACACCGAAAGAGAAGAGAAAAAACACTTTGGAGTAGAAAGGAGACAACATTTGGTAACGTTTCTGTGTTACCTTACAATTTAAAACATGAAACCTTACAATTTAAAAAATGAAAATGTGGTTTCATTTTCTTGTAGACCTGATGTGATGGAATGGACAACCGTGTTCATCCCTTTCACAATGGCATGCAAACCCCTAATCCCTAGTGTGTTGGTGTAATCTCTAGTGAGGTGGTATTACAGGCTACGCTTCTCTGAAGTGATTAAATCCTGAAACTGGCGCCCTCTCAAAAACAGTTAGAGACCTCATAGAAATAGTCCCTGTGACCTTCTCCCAGCCATGTGAGTGAGGGCATAATGAAAAATCAGTTGGCAGTTTGGAGGATGTAACCATCTTACACCTTGACTTCAGTCTTCCAACCTCACTGGGAAATGTGGTCCCCTCTGAGGTGCTTGCGACAGCGTACTGACACATCCATGAAATGCAGGCTTGATGGCAGCCAAAACGGGGTTGCTTATGTCGTAATGAATTCTCTTTTACATACACTCAAAATCAAATTTGGTGGTCGGAATGGCTGCATTCCAAAGATGCCTATATTTGAACCCCCTGTATCCTATTAATATGCTATTTTGCACAGCGAAGGGATTTTGAAGGGCGCGGCTACGGACTGTAGGACGGGAAGATTCTCCTGGACTGTGCTCGCAGATCCTAAGTCTCTTTACAAATACCAGGAGAAAAAGGAGATGTGACTGTGGAGCCAGAGGTGAGAGTCCTATTTTTTGAAGACAGCAGAGGAAGTCATAAAAGCCAAGGAAAGCAGATAGTGAGTAAAAGCTGGGAAAGTTAAGAAACCGATTCTTCCCTAAAACACAGGAAGGGCCCACAGTGGAGCCTTGCAATTGCCTTCAATTTAATCTTCAGACCTCCAGAAGGGTGAGATCCTTTTTGTCTTTTAAACTGCTAAGCCCAGGGTAGCTTGCTATAGCTGCAATAAGAAACGACTGAGGTTGCCTCTCTGGGTTCTCAAGGAACCTTGGTGAGTATAAATTTATAATGAAAACCTACAGAAAGATAACCCAGCTTTTGACTCAAAACAGCAGCTGTCTGCCCTAATGAAACATAAATGTGCTCCGGATCATTTGCTGTTTCCTCCGTTAGGATAATGGGGAGTGCTTAGAAATGACGCCGGTCAAGGCGCTGCCGGTCCTAGCCACGTCTTTATTACATTTGGTCGGTGGTTTATTTTAGTCCTCTCGTATTTTCTTCTTGCTTTCTCACGAGTTCAGCGCTGCAGGGAGGGAGGAAGCTGCCCTACTGCAGGACTCCTGCAGCTTGGAGAGAGGGAAGGAGTGGGCATGTGGACTCTGGCTTCCAATTAGGCACAGAAAACGTCCCTATTTTTTCCAGAGCAACTGCCTGCGTTGCCTGAGGTGGGGCCGGGGGCTGAGTCACAGCTAGAAAAAGAAAAGCCCTCCTGTTATAGGTTAATTGGAAGTGAAGATTAGGGGAGAAAGTTCCTTACCCTTCTTTACTCCAGTGGACTGGGAACACCACTGGCAAAAGAGGAAGCAAAGTACCATGAACAGGCTAGCACTTTTTCGAAGATGTGGCCAGGGTTAAGACATAAAAAATTTTAAACATACTATGTGCCTGGATTCTCTGGTGCTTTTAATAATAAACCTCAAACGATCCCGGGACAGAGGGATTGAAAACCCCACACGCTGTTGTGCAGTTATTCCCAAGTTCCTGTGGTTCTGATGCGATGTTCATAGCTGGACTCGTTTATCATAAAACTCAGAAGGAATGCTTTTTCTAAACCACTGACCGCCTCCGAGTTTATAATGCAGACCCCGAGGAATGTTCTAGTTTGTGCATCGCCCTCCCGCTACCCACTGGGGACTGGTTTTGTTTCCCCTCCTTACCTAAAAGAGGAAACATTCCCTTCGGAACGTCATTGTATGACTTACTGTTCCTCAGAAAGTGGTTTATCCTCACATCGGTGCCGAATTTATAAACCTCACTCCAGGAAGGAGATTAGGAACGGTAGTTCCTGGTGCTTGTGGGACTCTTGGACAAAGCGAGACAGGACTGTACACTCTTCCTCACGCAACTTCGAACCTCACTGGGAGAGGGAGGGAGGCTTGGAAAGCTAAATCCGGAAAGCAGACAGTGGCTTCAGTTGTTGTGAATCATGAGAGGGGAAAGGGGCAGCAGGAGAACAGGGTGGGGAGAAATTGTGGCAAATCTTCCCAGGTGAGCTGAGGACAGAGGGCGGTGAATAGAGAAAGGGACTTGGGGGAGGCTCCAGACCGGGGGGAATCACAGCTATAGCAGTTATGAACTTGTGTTTCAGACATCGAGAGGGGTCCCAAGCTACGCTCTTCAAAACGTGCAGCTGCAACACAGTTTGAGGGCAGCCCCCACCCCCTCCCCGGGGTATCTCTTTTCTCTATAATTCTTAAGAGAAACCACTTCTGCTTCCAGGTGGGACCCAGCTTGTCTCCCCTGTGCTAGTCTCAGCTGGTGAAGTGTGTTTTGGTGGTAACAGCAGACTTCTCCAGCAGGCACAGGCTTCTCTTGAAGGCACAGCATCCTGTCACTTCTCACTTAGCATTTGCTCCAAATAGAAAAAAAAAATGTTGCAGCAATTGGACATTTTGCAGTATCAACAAAACCCGTCTTAGAGCTAGCCCCTAACTATGTGGTTGTCCTGTAGAATCTTGCATCTCCAAATCCTCCTCCCTTAGTGTAATCTGTCAATAAGGTATAATTTTTGAAATGATCAAGATTTGGTCTTGTCTTTATTTCTAAATGGTTTTGAGCAAGGTCCCACGAGAAATAAAGTATTTTACTGATCGCAGTCTCCCCTGAAATGTAAAACCGTCATCTCTCAGCGCCTTCATCACTGGAGAGTCCCACCCTCCCTGAAAAACCGCTCTCTGCAAGTGAAAGCCAAGTGGGTGACATCAGATTCTGTTTGGAGGTTTGGCTTCCTAATTATCTTGTAGGACTCAGAAACCTTTTAGAAGAACAATCTAATTTTGGAAATTAACTTCTTTCCAAGAATGCAAACGTGCCGCGAGGCTGAGTGCCATTATTATAACTGAGGAGGGGGAACGTGCAGGCTGCTCACGGGCCAGCAGCCAGGACACCTTCTGGACTTGGTTTTAATATGCGTGCTCACAGAAAACGCCCAGATCTACCTTATCCCAGCTCTTAGTACTGGATTGGCTTCCAACCTTTCCAAACAGGTATTATGCTCTGTGAATGAAAAAAAAAATGAATAAAATAAAATAAAATTTAAACAAAGAAAAACATGACAGTTCCTAGGTACGGTGGAGAATATTTATTGTGGATGTAAGGGAGACCACAGCCAGAGGTAGGGATATCTGGGAGAGTCCAAAATGAACATGGCCCTGAGCCTGAGAGGAGTTGGGGAGGGGAGAAGGGAAAAGCTAGGAGACTGAGAGACCAGGAGGCCAGGAGACCAAGACAACAGGAGGATAAAGGGTAGACAAAAGGAATGGGTAACCCAAACGGGTGGATTATATAGGGAAGGGCAGCTGGGGGAAGGCCAGGCTAGCGCTTGGGCTGGAGAGGTCAGGGTAGGGGCAGGATGTACCAACAATACCCTGTAACAGGTAGGGACTGAGGGATGCTGGGAGACCATCGTGGCTAGGTCCACTTTGGTATGTTGAATAGGCACCTTAGGCATTTGTCCCAGGTTTGGACCTAGCATATTAAGTCTCACTATAGTAAAAATCTTGCCTCATTGACCAAATTGCATTCAATCCATTTTCAGCTAGATTGTCACCCAGAAGTAAACCTCACATGGGTTTTATTTTCAGAGTCAAATGCTATTTTTTTGCAATCTGTACATAATACCCAAGTGATTACTCCAGAATCTCTATACCTTTATTGGGCTCTATGGGAGCCAAATTTCCCTATTTCCAAACCCTATAGTGATAAAGGCATCAACCCAGTAACTCAGAAGCCGAACTGATTTATTTTCACCTTATCTTGCTTATACTCCTATAGATAATTACCTCCCTATTCTCCTTGATGCTCAAAAGAATAACCACGGACTCCAGGGCCCTTATCCTTACTCCTGTCTTCATGTTCCTCAGTTTTGCAGTCCCAAAGGGCCTGTGGTTCATCTCAGACTTGCCTAATATCTTATTGCACTAACACCACAGGTGGCTCGCCGTTCTGCATGATCAACGCGGGCCTTCTACCTCCTCAAGGAAGGCATTTGCCCCAGATGTAAAACTGCTCATTAGAGTTTTGTTTTTAAAATCCTTTATTAAGATGCCAGGGTTTCTGGACATGGTATATTCTCTTTCATAATCTGGCATTAACTGATAGTTCTTTTGTTATTTTCTCTACCCAGCCTCCTCACAAAAATGATCTTCTAAACTGACAGATATTAGCAGCCTTTCTGATGAATGTTGGCATTTCTTGTTGTTTTTTCTTAATTTTTTTTACTTGAAATTCTTTTCTATCTCTACACGTTAAAATATTTTCTATTCTTTAAGCTAATTTAAATGGCACACTACATCACTAAACTGTTCTTTTTTTCTCAATAACTGATTCTAGATTTTGCCCTTCCAACTCTCATTATTCTTCCCCCCACACCATCTCCATTTTCTCCCCTTCTCTCCTTTCCCCTGATCCCCACTCTTCCTTCTTTCCTTCTCTTCTCTTATCCTATCTCCCTTCCTCGCAACACCACACATGGAGTTCTATCATACAGTATAATTTAACAAAAGACAGGTTGGAAAGCGCATCACCTATTCAGGTTAACGTCTTGAGTTTCTCTGTATGTTCTGTGACCTTTCCTCTACGGACGTGAACAAACATTTGATAACCACAGTTAGGGCATCCTCAATGACGGACCAAAGAAATGATTCCACATGCGTTTAGCTTAGTAAGCCAGGAAGTTTATGGGGGTGTGTGTGTGAGGAGTTATAGGAACATGGGTGACTCTATGGCAGCAGCATTGTCATAGCGCCCACCCCACCAAGGGTGATGTTTCACAAGAGGTGCAGACTTACAGGCATCTGGATGAGTCTGACTCTCCCTTGGTAGTCACCAGCCTTACTCCTAGTGTTATAAAAGCCACTTAGCAGGGAAGGAATTTCTGGTTCAGTCTCAGCCCATTCTCTCCATATCTCCATATCCCACACAGATGTGTGGCATCTTCAGTAACAGGAACTTACCCTCTAGTTCTGGGATGCAACCAATAACAATGCCATTAGCCTTTATGATTTGTGGGGTTTAGGGCCAACATGTCCCTATTTAACAATCTGTAGGAAAGTAAGTCACTCTTACCCTGAGAATTATCACTCAAGACTCAATAAATAGCTCCCCTAGTGACTCCCACAGGCTACCTTTCTTTTAGCTTCTCCAGCTACAGTCCTTACTACCTACTTATTCACGTGCTTTTACACACCTGTAAGAGCCTAATCCAGGGGTTCTGCTGCGATTGCTGCAAGGTTACTGTGCATTTCCTTGCCACTGTTTGGTGTGGCACAGGCCCACAGGGGAATAAAGCCATGCTCTTAGTTGCTGTGGATGCCACTGTAGTTGGCTCCCTGGTTCTGACAGGCTCTGGGCTCGCACTGTGACCCTTGCTGGCCACATCCTGGCCTATATGAGCAATCTTTATCCCCGTCCCATGTGCTCTGTGTTGTATTCTGGAGGCACAATTGTCTACCCTTAGGGCAGGCTCAATAATCTCTTCTATGAGCTACTGCTCAGGGTTTAAAGCCTTATAGAAGCTCCACGGCACAGCATTTGGTTTCCTGTTAAGTTTTTCCCCCTAGAAATTCCAGTTCTATACCAATCTTGCTTTTGCTTCTTAGTGCCTTGGCCAGACCCCTTTGTCTTCTTTTCTCTTCTCTCATTCCTTGTTGATTAGGTTTGCATTCTGTGAACCCTGTTCACATGCTGATCAAAGTCATTCAAAACTGTCAAAGCTTCTCTTCTTCAATAAAGATCATTTTGGCACTTTGGAGTTCTGAGAGCTACCAAAGCTCCCTACTGTCCCTGAGGTCCTTGCTGAATCAACAGAAAATCAGATATTGTGAATCTAGTCCTAACTGGCCTATGAAAAGGAGCACCAAACACCCACCTCCCTCAACTCCAGTTCTCCAAGTAATGCCTATCTTCTAGTCCTTGATATGCCTGGGGACCTCAGCTAACAACAACCAAATGTGGTTGATGGCTTGTATGAGCTGGCCAATCAGGGACTCATTTTCCTCCTGTTGCCTCAGGTCATGCACACTTTGGATCAGACAGGAGGGGTGTATTTATGTTACTCAATTTCTCTGCTTCCACAGCACTCAACCTGCTTCTATTTGGCCATGCTCCACAACCTGAGAAGCCAGGGGTGTGATACACCTTTCATTTCTTGATGAACAGTCTTTCCCATCTCAAGTAATCCAGAGTGGATGGCTCTCTGACTCTAGTGGTTCCCTACTCTTTGTTGCAGGGAGAGGGCCTGCTTGTTCGTCCCGGCCGCCCAGCTAGCTTAGCCCCGAAATAACCACACAGAAACTGTATTAATTAAACCACTGCTTGGTCCATTATTTCTAGCCTCTTATTGGCCAAATCTCACATCTTGATTTAACTCATTTCTATTAATCTGTATATCACCATGAGTTTGTGGCCTACCAGGAAAGATTCAGCATGTCTGTCTCTGGTGGCTCCCTGATATCTCTCTCTGACTCTGCTTTTTTCCTCCCAGAATTCCATTTAATTTTCCCTGCCTACCTAAGTTCTGACTTATCAAGGGCCCAAAGCAGTTTCTTTATTAACCAATGAAAGCAACACAAAGACAGAAGGACCTCCTACACCAATTCTTGGCCATTTTCAAGGCTCCCATATACTGAATCATGGATTTTTTTCCTTCCCTCCATGTTAAAGGTTAGATCTGAGGGCATCTTCTATGGTTTTCTTCTTCCTCTTCCTCTTCCTCTTCCTCTTCCTCTTCCTCTTCCTCTTCCTCTTCCTCTTCCTCTTCCTCTTCCTCTTCTTCTTCTTCTTCTTCTTCTTCTTCTTCTTCTTCTTCTTCTTCTTTTCTGTCTGTCTCATCTCCTGCCACCCAAACTTTTGGATCACAACAGAGCCTCTTTAACAAATATCTAATTTGTATTCTCTTTCCTTTTGATCCTCCATATCAGCCATAAGAAACAACAATCCCACCACTTCATCTTATTCTCTTGTCTATCCAACTTATTTTCCAAACCAGAGGCTAACATGGAGGAATCTAACTGTACGGTTTTCTCATTATACTTTCTTCTTCACAGGGTGGGGAAGACACCTGACCCTTAGTTGCATGACATAGAACTGAGAGCAAAAACGACATCAGTGATGTCACAGTCTGCTTATGATCCCCTCACATACGCTTTATGTACAGGGACTACAGTGCATTCTTCAGTCTACCAGCTTTTTAAGGGGCATCCCCATATTAATTGGGCAGAGCCCGCTCACTGGGGAGGCATATCACCTCATACCAAGTGGAAGGAGATGACAGTGAGGGATTCTCTTCAAATATGCTCACTTCTAGATGACATGGCTTGGTTTACATGTTCTAAAATCCATTTCAGGAAGCATGTAACTATTATACAGAACATAGATGTACCATCCCACACCACATGGGGAAAGGTAGCTGTATCAGGATTGTCCCCAAGAGGGCAATGAGAGATTCTCTTCAAATATGCCCTACTTCTGGACTGCATGGACTGGTTTGCATGCTCTA
This sequence comes from Myodes glareolus, assembly GCF_982192425.1. Lineage (NCBI taxonomy): Eukaryota > Metazoa > Chordata > Mammalia > Rodentia > Cricetidae > Myodes > Myodes glareolus. The sequence goes on from NC_142040.1 coordinate 55,385,887, forward strand.
CAATCCATTTCAGGAAGGATGCAGAAATGAATATCATTCAGAATGGACACATACTATTCTGCACCACATGAGGAAAGGTAGTCGTATCAGGACTGTCCCCATAGATGTTCCACCCTTATACAGACTATATTCTGTTACCTCTCTCAGTACCCGTTTCATGGGCCAAGCAGTCATTCCTTCTTAATCACTTTGGTTCTATCAGTCCTCATCTGGGCGACAATCGTGTTGTGTATTTTTTCTCTGGGGAGGAAAAAGTTGTATTCATCCCAGATAAAGAACAAATGGCAGACCAAAGAAATAATTCCTTTCATCTATCTTAGCAAGCCAGTGAGTTCATTGCGGTTACTTACAGAATCTGGATAAGGGGTTACCTTTAAAAGTGTCCATGACTCACAGGTACCTGCATCATGAAAAAAGTCAATTTTAGCATGGGTGAAATTTTGCATCTCTAGAGGACAAATTCTAGAGTCCATGTTCCCAGAAATCATTAATGTTTGTGTAATACTGGGGAAGGACTTTCTGTACCTTGTGAGTTTCAGGAATTTCCTGAAACTGCTTAATATATTTCCATGCTGAGCCTTCAAGTGCCTTGTACTTCCGAAGCCTTAAGGAACCTTACTCCAGCACAGACTCTTTCAGCTTGGAGGAAGTAACTATACAACACTTGAAGTATGGTTAGAGAAAGCACATCTACTTCCTTCTCTGTCATTAACAAGTTCAGACTGTTCTTTGCTTTTGAGAGATGAGGTATGTAGTAATCCTTAACTTACAAAGTGCCACAGATGTGATTTGCTAGTGGGTGAGTAGACAGAAGATGGTCATGATTCTAAAGGTAGCTAAAACTTCACGGAGCAGAACCGTTAGGATCATAACTCTTACAGAGCTGCTCAGGAGTAGATATTCTTCTTAATAAGCACAACTGGTGGAGGGCAGGAGGAAGAATTTCTGAATTCCGGAAGCCCATCTCTACATTCACACCACCGTGGAAGGAAAACTAAATGATTTTTGGAAGAGAATAAAAGTTTAAATACCAAGCCGATTCCTACGAACCGCAATGTACACAGTCAGTCCTCTCACCTCTAGGAATTTATGTTCCATTCCTATGGAAACGATTCAGCAGTGGAGACTTGCAGGGTCCTGCAGGGGAAGGCATCGCTGTTGTGGTGAAGCATCACTGCTTTTAGATGGCAAAGTCGGAGTGAACTTAAAAGACTGGTGCGTGTATTGATTTATGTAGGAGATAAAGAGGACTCAGTACTCTTAGAACTCGGAGAAAGCATATTGAGTTGTCATTCCAGCCATAAAACTGATGTGTCCAGGCAGGAGTGGTATATGTCGTTGAAGCTGGGTTGGAGCGTCTTGTTGTTACAGTAAGTCTTCTCACTGAGTCTGCAATCTGTGAGGACTGCCAGTCTGCAGGAGTACAGAAGACTCATGGGGGAGCGTGACTAAAAGTTGACTAAAAGGTTTTCTTTAGTTCTGTGTTCTTGGCCCCGCCACTGAGCATGACCATATCGTCACTTCATGGCCACTCCAAAGCCTAGGGCTTGTTCCATCTTGGTTGAGCTTTTATTCATGTATGTAGACTTCTTGGAAGATTTCTGTTTTGTCTTAGTGGCAATTTTTGAAATCTGGTATTGTTGCTAGGGACATGGCAGAGCTTGAGAAACCATTTTTCCTGGCCTCCCCTTTACTCTTTAAATAATAAAACTGTTTGAATATTGGTGGATAAAGTATTTCTGATAAGAATACCACACAAGGTTTCCAATAGGGTTTATTCAGCTTACAAGACAATTACTGTAAATGTCTGGATTGAGAAGCATGGTCTGTCTCAGTTCATCAGAAACGGGTTCTGTAGTCAATTAAGTTTTCCATGGAAATGCTGTGTGCAGTGACAGCAGGCATGCAATGTGTTTTCCATCTTAGATGTGTGTATAGGACATGTGGCTCTTCATTTCATGCCAGTGTTCCTGAACTGGTACAGGGCAACATTCTTTTAAGTAAACAGACCATAAAAACTTCAGGCCTATTCTCAAATCCAGGAATCCTGCCTACTTTTGAGTTAATGGGGTTTTGACTATATATAAAGTCATGATTCTGCTGTTGCTTAGACCAATGATTTTGCTGCTTAAAAAAAAACTCAAGGAACAAAACAAACAAAATCACCATAAGAGTCAGCCAATGGTGCTGTCACTACCTATGCCAGGATGATGTCTGTTCTTCAAAACATACGCAATCTCACTTGCTCCATTCCTACGGCTCTCCATCTGTAAGACCAAATGGATAACTCCTCTGAAACACAATCACAGTATAATGAGGAAAATGACCAACCACTAAACACCACAGTAGTATTACCTTATGTATTTATTTTTTTTAGAAGCATTAATACATGTCTTAGGAAATGATTTCCATGATTTGGGGTCATCTCCTTTTGACCTGAATAGCTGCTTACGATGAATCTCCGTCTTTGAACTCTGTCTGGATAAAAGCTTCCATCCTTCTGCATCTTTCTTCTTGCAGCTGATCCACAGGCGAACGCTAATGAATTAATGGGGGTTCTTTTCTGACATTCCACTCTGTAAGGATTCATCAGCTCTCTATGGTCAGGAGCACATTTCTGTGTCTTAGTAACTCAGGCAAAAGCCCTCTTTTGCCAGAGGGAGAGGAAGACAGAACACATCTAATTTCTGTAGCAACTACTTTAATCCTCTCCCATGTTTGCCCCTTGCTAGACGGCTGTCAGAGAGAGACAGTGTGTGGAGACTTTAGTTACTGCCAGGTGAGACTTAATATCCTTCTATCAGGACCTCAGGGGCTACTGGGCAGTGTACCTCAAATGCCCTCTTGGTTCTCTTGTATTTGTTAAACTGAGTCTGGAAGACTACAGTTAAGCCCAGTATTGCATGCTGTTCTAATGGCGGTCATTAACTGCCTTCTCCAGATGGTCCTAACTTTCCCTGACAGATATTAAGCCTAAATTGTTCATGTCCACCACTTCTCGCAGACTGCCCAATATGTTTGCTGAGGTCCGTTTTCAGCAGAGTGACATTAAGCAGATCCGATGCTAACAATCTGGCAGTAGCCCTGATGGGAAAAGTGACAGATCTGGGGAGGGATACGGAGGAACCAGAAAACAAGGAAGTCACACCCGAAAGCACTGCGCTCCGAGGGCAGCCAGCTAGTCTAGTAACCTGTCAAAGACAGGTAGGAATTCTAGTTTAGTGCTCAGTTCCTGCTGGCCGGGGGTAGATGAACAGCGCAGCAACTGACACCTCAGACTACTTCCCTTTAAGTCATGGGAGCAGCAAACCAGCAACAAAAACATCAACCGCACACCTGCCTTAAGGTCATTCTCATAAATGTCAATCATGCTGAGATCAGTGGGCTTCGGGAGACGTGCAACACAAGAGACGTACAACTCGCTCACATGAAGCTTTAAAGTTTTGAGCTAATGGCCACTTGATCTCGCAGCTCCCCTTGCTTCGCTTTTCTCCCAGCTAAGCCATGCACTCAGTCAACGTCCGTCTTGATTTTCTGATTTTGGCCAAAGACAGAAGCACTTTTTTTTTCTTTGAAAGAATAGAGAGATCAGAGGGTGCGCAGTGGCTGATTAAGATGCACAGCCTGGTTTTAAATGGTGGTTGCATATCTCTTTATCTGACCCAGTGTCAGGAATGTGCAAGGTACTTGTCTTTTTAATATTGCGGACCCAAGAAATTGCACCTAGTTTTCACCTAGGACTGAGAGGTGACACAGTGGGTAATGTGCTCCCCGGGCAAGCATGAAAATCCGGGTTCAATCCCCAGAACTCATGTAAAATCCAGGGAGGCAATCAGTCACATGTTTATAATCTCAGAAGTGGAAAGGCTGCAACAGGAGGATCCAGGTACTTGCAGTGATGCCAATCAAACTGAATCAGTGAGCTCCAGATACGGTGAGAGACCTTGTCTCAAAAAGAAAAAAAAAGTGGAAAGGCGGGAAGCGATTAAGGAAGACTTCCACACATGTGGGTACACAGTTGCATCCATATGCCCACACAAATCAGTAAGAGTACATACACACACACACAGAGTTTATATTGAAATCACTTGACTTAATAGTCAAATACATTGTATTCTCTTGACGCTACCATGGTTGCATCATCTCTAGAGCGGCTCTAACTTCTCGAGAGTCGGGTTATAATCATTAGCTCCAAACATGTGCAATTTAAATAAAGTTGTCGCCTTGTGAAAAGATGCGCTGGAGAGCTCAAAAGGGAAAATGGGAGATTTATTTAACTGCCCCGTGCCCCCGAGTGGGTTAGGAGCACAGACATGGCATTGTGCCTGGGTAAAGAACAGCCCTAGGATGCTGTGATGATGGTCCTTTGCAACAAAGCATGTAAATCCTGTATCCCCAGATACAGAGTTTAAAATACACATGTTTATTTTCCTTTGGGAACAGAGCTACTGAAAAAAAATATTTCAGCCACTCCAGATATATGCAATAATAATGTTTTGCTTTGCTTCTTAAATAATTTAGGTATGTTTTCACACAGTGGAAATGGACTTTCCTCATTGGGAAAGAATTATAATTTGAGAGGAAGCAAATTAATTTTTACCTAAGGTTTTGAAAGCTTCATTCAGCCTTGCCCTTCGATTGCGGTGGTGTTGAGAGGGAGAAGGCTCTGTGAGTGTGTGCGCTTCAAGCCCCCGAAATGATCCTCCTTTCTCTGCACTTCAAAGTAGAGAAATTGTTCCATCCTACTTTTCTACTTCAAACCCCACTGTCTGGTAGTCGGGCTTTGAACTCTGGGTGAGAATAGAATTAGCCTTCAGGTACTTTGGGGGAGGTTTATAAAATAAGCAATGAACGTTTCTCTGTACTGACTTTTTGTTGCCATTGCAGATGATATGCCTGGTGGGCTATAATAAGCGTGCTTTCAAAAACGGTCCCTCTTGGATCTCTACTGTCCCACTTTTCTGGTTTTGAACAGCTGCCCGGGAAACTATTATCTGTAAAGCTGGATCTGCTCTACGTGAAGACGGACATGGGACAAGGTTCTCTTCGTCTTTTCCAAAGGTAGGATTAGAATTCAAGAGGAGAAAAGTAAAGAGATACCCCAGGACTCTTCAAAAAAAAAAAAAAAAAAACTTTGTAAATTCCCCTTAGCACTTAGAGAACACCATTTTCTTCGTGGTAAAAGTCCACCCATTTCAGTCCAGCTCACCCATTCTTCTTTGTATTCTGGAATTGATGCCCTCTTGTGATCCTTGATAATCAACTTAGAGATTGATATCAAAACGCTGTGAAAAACTTACCAAAATCAGAGTGTGCGAAGGAGACACAGTGGGGGAAGGAACTTCATACACCTTTCTCAGGATTCTAGACTTCCCGGACTTGACTTCTGAGTAGCCATGAAAACAAGTTCAAAGGTAAACTTTTGGATAGCCTTAGCCTTCCTTTTCTTTCCAGGTGTTCTCATTGATGTTGCGCCTCCCTCTATGAATAAGAAGCAGGCCACTTCTCTTATGCTGTATACATAAAATTATAATTTATGTATACATAAAATTATAATCTCTGGGTGCTTCCGTCCTGATAACTTTCCTCCAAATCCTCTCCAACCCCATGGATGAACTTTGTGCAGCGCACTGGGAGGCTGCAATAGGTTTCTAGCTTGAATAGGCTTTTGGTTTTGTGTCCTTATCAGCTGTGTGGGGGAGCTGCAGCCTTTCTCCCCTGCTTCTTGTCCAGTGACATCATTTTGGAGGTTGAGATGGCTGCAAGCAATTGTTGCACTTTCTGGAGAGCCAGTTGTTGAGCTCTGACTATTACACACAACTACATCTAGCAATGTCTCTTGGCTCGCAAGTGCCTCCTACTTGAGATTTGCCTTATCTTGATCACATTGTAAACAAAAATAAGAACGGTGATCTTTCTAAGATGTTTATTTTATCTGTCTCCTCTTTTCTTTATGTTGTTTATACCTTAAGGGGCTGGAGAGATAGCTGAGCTCTTTGCAGAAAACTTGAGTTCAATTCCCAGAAGATTTCTAACGGCCTGTAATTCCAACGCTAGTGGTTCTCTTGCCCTATTTTGGCCTCCTAGGGCATCTGCATTCATGTGCTTGTGCACTTGCGCACACATGTGCACTCACACACACACACACACATTAAAAAACAAAAATAAAACATTGAACTCACAATTCTATGCTGTGCTGCATGAGACCTGTCTTAATTTTGTCTCATTTCTTTATTAGTTTCCTACCACTATTGCATTCCACACCTATCAGTATTATGTTACACATTATAAAGATCTTTGTGTCTCATCTCTGTGGTTCTGTATAAACTATTTCTGATACAAAGTCTGACTCTTCACTTAGAGACAAGACCAAGACCCTATCTCCCTATATCTGGACTGAGCAAGGTATCCCTCCAAAGAGAATGTGCTCCAAGATGCCAGTTCAAGGATTAAGGATAAATCCTGGTCCCACAGCCAGTGGCCCCACAGACTGCCCAAGCCTCATAAATGTCCCACACATTCAGTGGGCCTAGTTTGGTCCTATGCAGGTTTCCCCCCTCCCCTGCTATCAGTTGAGAGCCAGTGAGCTCTCACTAACTCAGGTCAGCTCTTCCCGTGGTTATCAACATCATGCTCTTGACCCTTTTGCTCATGTTCTCTCTTGGACTGGCCTCCGGTAGCTCAGCCCAGTGCTTCACTGTAGATCTCCATGCCTACATAGGACCACACTTTGTTGACTCTCCATGGGAAGCCTTACCCTTTCTAAGGAGTGGATGGGGGATGAGGTGGGGGGAACCTTGGAGCAGGAGGAGGGAAGAGAGTGGGAACAGTGATAGCTACGTAAAATGAGAAAAGATTGTATTAAAACAATTCTTAGCAAAAAAAGGAATGTTTCTCTTTTCTCTTCTGGTAAAACTTTTCTCTTAAATTTACAGATTAGCTCAGGACTTGGTACGAAGCAAGTGTTCACTAGATTTTAGCACAAAAACAGGAACTTAGAATTGATTCATTTTTTGAAATTTCTCTCATTTCTTTATTACAGGGAGAATTAAAGTTTCTTTTATTGCACATCTTTCCTAATTACCTATATCTATCCATGAGCCTATAAAACAGTTTTTGATCTACTCATTTATTTATAATTTTGTTCTTTTGTTACAGTATAGATGCTTGCTATTTTTCTTGTGACTGAACTTGTGTGTACTTCAGTATAACATAGTAAATAACATTTTTTTCAGTACCTATTCTTACATACCTCTATTATTGAGGTCAGGTAAGCTTATGTTACAATCATAAATTCATTACTAAAGTTGGTGGCCATAGAGTACTAAAGTATATTTGTCATTCATAAATAAGTCAGTATTTGCTAGGAGTGATTCTCAGACTCTGATGGATATTGGGGTGTAGTTCATATATGTAGTTTGAGAAAACTCTCCCTGCAGTTTGAAGGGTGCTCATTCGGGGAGAGGAGAAATGGAGGAAGGGTGGCAACTGTTGATTCAACATTTTCTCCAAAGTTCACTGCCGGCATTGGTCTTGTGATCATAAACTAACTTTGTGCAATTTGGAAACATATGTGTGAACATCATTGTTGAGCAAACCTTAATGTTCTCTTCCACGGCGCATAAGATAACAGGATGAAAAGAAGACACCATTACAGGATGGCAGAGTGGGGGAAACTTTACTGTATAAACAAATTCATAATGAACTTGACATAAATATAGAATGTAGATGGTGACTAAGAAGAGTCCAGTAATTTTGGTCCTAAAATACGATTAAACTATGGCATAATTCTAGGATATTTTACTATTTCTCTATAACTTTCACATTCAGAATTCTACTTACTCCATTTGATTTTTCAAAAAAAAATGAAGTATAATGAAAACTCATTTATTTAGTTTAGTTTGGAATTCTCATTAAAAGCACAACAGGGGCTTATGATTACTAATCAAAGACCATTAGAACAGTTTAAAAGATGTTAGTGACTGGAAGTTCAGAAAAAAATACTCATTTTGTGAAAGGTTAGATTAGTCAAGGGAAAGTTCTAGATCTTTTGCATAAATCGGCCAAATGTGCCTTGGACTGGACACGGAGAGAACCTGCCTGTCTCTTTGTGCAGCCTTGACTTCATTTCCACTGGTCAAGCTGGTTAAGATTTCTCTGGCTGAACTGGACCATTTCCACCATGGCAGCAGGTGGTGTTACATCGTGGTTACATGTGTGTCTAAACTCAGGGAAGAATTCCATATGCACTGTTTTGTTTACCTTGACTTTTTCCCCTCCCTTATTAAATCCTATCTCACAGATAAAATAATCGAGGTGAGCTGACTTTCCTGACTAATAAGACATATTAGCATTAGAAACGGCCCGGCGTCTCCCAGTGGTCTTCCCTCCTCTATCTGGATCTACTGCTTCCACAAGCTTTTTGATGTTGATAAAAATCAAACTGTGCCCAGGTTTAAATTACTATTGAAGATTCACAAGAAAAACTGACTTCCTTAGGATCAAAAATTGCACTCAGATAAATAGCTCTTCGGCTGCTGGCTGGCCTTATAAAAGTCATACAGCCGACTAACCACTCATGGAGGAAAAATAGCAGATTCAAATTCTTCCTTAAATGAATGCTTTCTTTATCCATGTTTTCTGAAAACTGATTATAAAATTGATATTGTGCCCGAGTTGTGATTCTCATGATAAAATCTGCCTGATCAGATAAAGTACCTTTTCGTCTTTACCTCTAGATCACATGTAACATGTTTGACAGAACAATAGCCCCTGGAGAGCGTGTGGAGAGCGAAACAGAGTTGGCGCTCTCTCTCATTACCAGCAAGTTTAGGAATTACTATCCTGGGTCCCTGGGAACAGTCATAAGAATTAAGGAGACCTTTGCGTCCTGAGAGGTAGGGCTTGCTGTCTGATAGGATTCCACGAGGAGCCATTGTGTTAGTCCTGCCTGAAACCAGAAAAATTATTTCTGGTTACATAACTCAGTTGTGATAAATGTTCAAAATGTCTTTATCGCTTGCCTGCGATGTTATTTAGGAAAACGAGCAGAACGCTTTGTAGTAAAAAAGATGTCTTAGAGATTTCCTTAAATTCTAGTGTCCCTCAGAGTCACCAGGAAGTCTTGTTAAAGCAGATGGCTGGATGGTGGCCTAGTTTTTCTGAT